>NC_134499.1:36471231-36541231 GCF_040206685.1 Ascaphus truei
AAGCTAAATATCTGTATGTATACGATCGGCTTACAGGGGCAGTTATACTTCATGCAAAAGAAAATTGCAACCAGTTGTAATATGCTGCCGATTCAAATAATCCTCCTCAACCCTTCTGCTGCCAATGGGACTTGCAAAGTACTGCAAAGCCAATCCCCTTTGGCAGCACAAGGGTTAAAGCGAAAATGTTGCTGGTTTTTTTCCCAAAAGTCAATATGGTTTCTGTGCAGAAGGGCCTTGTGATTCTGCCTGTACCTATCCACAGAGACCAACACAAAACAGAGCTCCCGCACACATTTTAGGATGAGATTCATTTGATGCAGAATAACAGACGATGTTAAAATGCTTGTGTAACTCTCTCTGCCCGGCTCGTAGGAAGTTTACGTCGGTGCACAGTATTTAGCTACACAGCATAGGTTACCTCAAATCAGGGTGCTGGGCGCCCCGCAGCAACAGGGTCCAGCATACCCTACTCTGCTATTAACATAACATAATGTTGGTCTCGTTCATTTGACTTCTCCAGCCCTGAGAGGCTTCTGCACTATACACCAAATATGGGCCCAAGTGTCACATAACCAGAAATATACCTAATAGTTGAATAATGCCTCAAACATGCACAACATCCAATTTTGATGCTACATGAACAGTTGACATTATACCAGCTGTGCTCACCAACAGCATAATGCTGGTTGTGCTATTACAGACTCCGTAATCATGATGGATGTTGAAATAGCAGTGACCGTTGACTTGAAAAGCCAAAGCCAAGAACATGTGCAGTATTTCCAGGTCTGCTGTACATCAGGCATAGAAAACAACGAATGCTGAAATGGTAATAAATGGCCATTTATTGTGCTTTTACTGTTTAATGTTCTCGTTTTCTGGGTGTAGGCATCATCTTTATTGCATTTTCATACGCCCGCTGTGAATGTTCCAGGACTTGGCTGAAAGAGTCAAGTACATGATGCAATGAAATCTATTATCAAAGTCCTCCCAACAATAACGGTTGCTCACCCCAGTCACAAGCTCCAACACATGCTTACTTCAGTGTCATGCTCCTTTGTCACACCCAAGTCACATTGTCTCCTCTGTCAGTGTCACATATGGTCAACTTTCCTCCGATTGCCTTCTTTCACTATACTTTCACATAGTATGTAAAATCTCAGAGGCACAAAGCTCCCACGTTCCCTATATGAATCTAGTTATCTTCTCCATAGGGGTAATTCTATATATGCCGATGTGACAGCTAGGGCTCTTTTCACCCCCAAATCTCCAGACTTCAATGGGGATTACATAAATACATTAGTTCACAGCAGCGCTATGCTCTGCAATGCGGTTGGTGATGAATTAACCTGTATACTGCGTTTTCATTTCTCTCTCCATCCAAGTTTGGTGCAATTTGCAGAAGGTAATAATTCAAAGGCTTATATCTCCTGAATGGAGAGTCATATTTGAAAAATAAGAATGGCGTTGGAAAGGGGAAAAGGAGATCCTTCAAAATTGCAACAAGAAAAAAAGGTAGCAATCCGCGCAGATAGCGGCTTTAACCCTTTGAATGTCGGCGTGCCCCTCCGGCACATCGCAATCACGTGACTATTCCTTAGAGCTAACACAGATAACGGAAAAGTTAGGAGCCCCCCCCCCCCTCTTCCGTTCCTTTGACCGATAGATCGTGCTCAGTGCTCAAGAGAGTGCAGAACGCCATCTCTTCCAGGAAAGGAGCTGGACATAAACATTACATCGTGAGGCCCCTGTACTGGTAGAAACCATGAGGTGATTGCTACATTACGGGGCACTTAAAGGGTTAAAATAGCAATATCCCTCCACCCACCACCAAAGAAAAAAAAATCTGATTACGTCATGATAGTTCATGCATATACGGTAGCTAACTTTTTTCTCTCAGTATTAGACAATTAAGACAAAATCAAGTTCCCTTAAATTTTCCATCATCCCTGAGCAAAAAAAGAAAAAAAGTTAAAAATAAGAATCAACAGTAGAGGAAGACCGTGCGACCCAACGCGTCTGCCTGTTTTACCAACTTACTGCAATAAAGAACTGTTCAAACAGTTCAAAGGGGAACCGCATGGACCCAATTACATGTTCTCATACACAGCCGTTCCCAAGTATCCCATCTGTGTCCCTGATGTCTTATGCCAGGGCTGGGTGACTCCACTCCTCAAGGGCCCCCAACCAGTCAGGTTTTAAGGATATCCTAGCTTCAGCACAGGTACTGAAGCAGGGATATCCTGAAAACCTCACCTGTTGGTGGTCGTTGAGAACTGGAATTTGCAACCATGTCTTACGGTCTCTGATTTTCTAATTGTGTGTGCATGGTACAATTAGACCCGTGATGCAGATAAATATGTACAGTAGAGATAAATACAGACATGTCATCTTCTGAAAATGTTAGTCAGATTAAATATGCTGGCGGCTATCAGAGGTTTCTATAGCACTATTTGGGTTGTAATGGCAAGAGGCCATATAGATCCGTACAATTCAATTTCCAAACCTTTATCATGGTTCAATAAAACTCTTAACATGCAGTTGTCAAAAGCTGTTCCTATCATTTTTGTAAATTATACATTTGCCCCAAACGCACAATTCTTAATTACCACAATACGCATACACCCATCTATTTTGCGGTGCGCAATCGCTCTATTTAGCGGAATAGAATTGATGTGCATGCAACTTGTACCCTAAATATTATAAAACATATGAATGTATAAATACAGGCATACCCCGCATTAACGTACGCAATGGGACCGGAGCATGTATGTAAAGCGAAAATGTACTTAAAGTGAAGCACTACCTTTTTTCCACTTATTGATGCATATACTGTACTGCAATCGTCATATACGTGCATAACTGATGTAAATAACACATTTGTAACAGGCTCTATAGTCTCCCCGCTTGCGCACAGCTTCGGAACAGGTAGGGAGCCGGTATTGCTGTTCAGGACGTGCTGATAGGCGCATGCGTGAACTGCCGTTTGCCTATTGGGCGAGATGTACTTACTCGCGAGTGTACTTAAAGTGAGTGTCCTTAAAGCGGGGTATGCCTGTACTGAGACAGGTGCCAGTGATCAAAGTTTGTTAAAGGTGTTAAATCACATTTCAGATAAAACGCAAGAAAATGTTAGAAGCGAGAAATGTGTATGTATGGAAACATACCCTCTAACTATTTAAAATCTTCACTTTTTTGTTGCAGGAAAACAGCAGTTTTGGTTAAACCCCAACTTTGTAGACTGAACGTATCAATATGTTTTGCAACAAGAAGCAGGATGCTGATGTATGAAATAGATATAGTTAGATAACATATAGATAGATCTTTGTCCTGCACACGCATACAGTACATACACACCTAGCAGCTCTAGCCTCCAGTGCAGCTGCTATTAACCACACACTGTATACAGATTATTTCCCGGTGTAGTGTTCAACATACAGTACATTGCGTAATAATTAACTCTGCCCCATAAATACGTGCAGCAAGACAGACGTGTATTATTTTAACTATATAGTAATTTCTTATATACCAATAATGTTTGTATATCCTCATATACAAATGTATACTGTATGTATGTATATCTTTATTTATATAGCGCCATCCAGATACATAGCGCTTCACAGCAGTAATACACAACATAATATTATAACACAATGGGAATAAGCGCCACAGACAATAAACATTAATAAAATAAATCCCTGACCCCGAAGAGCTTACAATCTAAGTGTGAATATTGTTGCGCTGCATGAAAACACACAAATGAGATATAGATACTCATACATACTTTCACACACAATGCAACACACACACTATGTCCCCTCGCACAGACAACACTATATACACAGACAACACTATATACACAGACAACACTATATCCCCCGCACAGTATATACACAGACAACACTATATACACAGACAACACTATATACACAGACAACACCTATATACACAGACAACACTATATAAACAGACAACACTATATACACAGACAACACTATATACACAGACAACACTATATCCCCCGCACAGTATATACACAGACAACACTATATACACAGACAACACTATATACACAGACAACACTATATACACAGACAACACTATATACACAGACAACACTATATACACAGACAACACTATATCCCCCGCACAGTATATACACAGACAACACTATATACACAGACAACACTATATACACAGACAACACTATATACACAGACAACACTATATACACAGACAACACTATATACACAGACAACACTATATACACAGACAACACTATATCCCCCGCACAGTATATACACAGACAACACTATACAGTATACACAGACAACACTATATCCCACACAACACTATATCCCACACAACACTATATCCCACACAACACTATATCCCACACAACACTATATCCCACACAACACTATACCCCCCGCACAGTATATACACAGATAACACTATATCTCCGCACAGTACACAGCCGCCTCTCACCGTGTGGGACTGCAGGCTCTGGCTCGCCTCTATCACGGCTGTGAGCGGTACCGTGTCATCCAGTAGCAGCTTGTGCGCCGGTGGCTTCTCCATGAACGCCATCCCCGCGCGCCGCCCGGACACTGACTGAGGGCCCGGAGCCGGGGGGCGGAGCCAGGCACAGGGAGGCGGGGCCATTCCCGCGAGCCGCCTGAAAAGAGGGCGGAGCCAGACACAGGGAGGCGGGGCCATCCCCGCGCGCCGCCCTGACACTGACAGAGCCCCAAGTCGGGGGGCGGAGCCAGGTACAGGGGGCGGGGCTCATGTGACAGGAGGAGTGGTTACAGCTACTGTACATACTGGGAAAGTGTCGGTGTGTAAGGGGGCGGGGCTAGAGAGACAGGTTCCCGCTGGGTCCTAAACATAGGCAGATTGCATGCACACACATAGTCGTGTGATGTGAGTGGGGCTGCTGCACTGCTGCCAGCTCCTGCAGCATAGTAACACACGCTTTTTTTAAGTTGCTGTCATGTGTAAGAGCTTTTATTTAAACTGCTGCTTCCACACCAACTCTGATCTGCAACCCTAAACAGCGGCCACATGCATTGGGACACATGTTGCACTATACATATCATATATTTATTTATTTATTTATAAAATATTTTACCAGGAAGTAATACATTGAGAGTTACCTCTCGTTTTCAAGTATGTCCTGGGCACAGAGTAAAACAAAATAATACATGGTTACAAAT
The DNA here is from genome assembly GCF_040206685.1 of Ascaphus truei. NCBI lineage: Eukaryota > Metazoa > Chordata > Amphibia > Anura > Ascaphidae > Ascaphus > Ascaphus truei. Next base: position 36,476,451 of record NC_134499.1, read on the forward strand.
ACAGTTACATAAATGAACAAGGTATACATTATATACAAGACATTGCATGCACAGTTAAAGAAAATATATATTACTAGCTGAGAGACCCGGCGTTGCCCGGGATGTAAATGCGTAATAGGTAGTATTATTTATAAATCGTGGAACAATAGGTGACTGTTTGTTGTAAAGGTTGGATAATAATATTGAAAAGAAAGATGGAAGAAAATGTAATACGATGTTGTATAAAAATGGTTTATTGTAAACACACCACAGTACAATGTATATTTTGGTGGCATAAGTGATGTAAAAATCTGAGTCGTGTGTCCTGCTAGGGTGTGAGGCGGCGGGTGGCGCGTGGGTTGTGAGTGCTGTGTGCGAGTGGGGGTCCTGCTAGGGTGTGAGGCGGCGGGTGGTGCGTGGGTTGTGAGTGCTGTCTGTGAGTGGGGGTCCTGCAAGGGTGTGAGGCGGCGGCTGGCGCGTGGGTTGTGAGTGCTGTCTGTGAGTGGGGGTCCTGCTAGGGTGTGAGGCGGTGGGTCAGTGATGTCGGTGCGTAGGGGCGGGAGGCAGCAGGTGTGTGTGGCGGCAGGTATGTGTCGAGTGTGGCGGGTGTCTGTTGAGTGCGTGCAGCGGGAAGGGGGAGGAGGGGGGAGGTGGTGGAAAGGGGGAGAAGGGGGGAGGTGGTGGAAAGGGGGAGAAGGGGGGAGGTGGTGGAAGGGGGAGAAGGGGGAGGTGGTGGGAAGGGGGGAGGTGTGGGAAGGAGGAGGAGGGGGAAGGTGGTGGAAAGGGAGAGAAGGGGGGATGTGGTGGGAAGGGGGAGGAGGGGGAAGGTGGTGGGAAGGGGGAGGGGGGGGAAGGTGGTGGGAAGGGGGAGGAGGGGGAAGGTGGTGGGAAGGGGGAGGAGGGGGGAGGTGGTGGGAAGGGGGGAGGTGGTGGGAAGGGGGGGATGGTGGAGGTGGTGGGAAGGGGGGGAGGTGGTGGGAAGGGGGGGGAGGTGGTGGGAAGGGGGGAGGTGGTGGAAAGGGGGGGGAGGTGGTGGGAAAGGGGGGAGGGGTGAGGTGGTGGGAAGGGGGAGGAGGTGGGAAGGCGGGGGGTGGGAGGCGGTGGGAAGGCGGGGGGTGGGAGGAGGTGGGAAGGCGGGGGGTGGGAGGCGGTGGGATGGCGAGGGGTGGGAGGCGGTGGGAAGGGGGGGAGGCGGTGGGAAGGTGGAGGGAAGGGGGGGTGGGAAGGTGGAGGGAAGGGGGGGGGAGGCGGTGGGAAGGGGGGGAGGCAGTGGGAAGGGGGGGGGAGGCAGTGGGAAGGGGGGGAGGCAGTGGGAAGGGGGGGGAGGTGGTGGGAAGGGGGGGGAGGCGGTGGAAGGGGGGGTGGAGGGGAGGTGAAGGGGGGGGTGGAGGGGAGGTGAAGGTGGGGGGGTGGAGGGGAGGTGAAGGGGGGGTGGAGGGGAGGTGAAGGGGGGGGAGTGGAAGGGAGGTGAAGGGGGGGGGTGGAAGGGAGGTGAAGGGGGGGGTGGAAGGGAGGTGAAGGGGGGGGTGGAGGGGAGGTGGAGGGGGGGAGGTAAATGGGGAGGTGAAGGGGGGCGGAAGGGAGAAGTGGAGTGAGGGGAGGTGAAAGGGGGTGAGGGGAGGTGATGGGTGGGTGAGGGGAGGTGAAGGCCGCTCACTCACCCGTCCGGCAGGTCCCACGTGGATCTGAGGCGGGAGGCAGCGTGTTGTGGCCCGCTCTCCCGCTGTGTCCCGGGCGCTCGCTCGCTCCCCCGCTGACTGTAGCGGCGCCGGGGGGGGGGGTATCGGGGAGACACTGACACTGGAGGGGAGGGGGGGGTGGAGGGGAGGTGAAGGGGGGGGTGGAGGGGAGGTGAAGGCCGCTCACTCACCCATCCGGCAGGTCCCACGTGGATCTGAGGCGGGAGGCAGCGTGTTGTGGCCGCTCCCCCGCTGTGTCCCGGGCGCCGCCATCTTGGGCACTCGGCGCCGCGAGGCAGCCTGCCTGGCCACTGGCTGTTCCCCCGCCGGGGAGGGGTGAGTTGTAGCGCCGGGGAGGGGGGGGCATGTATATGTGTGGGGGGGGGGAGAGGTGGGAGATATAGAGGGGGGGTCTCGCACGGCCGCTGACACTGGGTGGGGGGGGGGGCGCTGAAGGGGTAATAATAGTGTGTGTGTCCCGCTGACTGTAGCGGCGCCGGGGGAGGGGGGGGTCGGGGTGAAAGCGCGGGAGACACGGGGAGAGGAGGAGGTGCGCGCGGGTGCTGCTAACACTGTGAGCCCCGCTAATGTATGTAACAGTGTGTGTGTGTGTGTGTGTGTGTGTGTGTGTGTGTGTGTCACTGTGTGTGTGTGTCACTGTGTGTGTGTGTCACTGTGTGTGTGTCTGTCACTGTGTGTGTGTGTGTGTGTGTGTGTGTGTGTGTGTGTGTGTGTGTGTGTGTGTGTGTGTGTGTGTGTGTGTGTGTGTGTGTGTGTGTGTGTGTGTGTGTGTGTGTGTGTGTGTGTCACTGTGTGTGTGTGTGTGTGTGTGTGTGTGTGTGTGTGTGTGTGTGTGTCCCTGTGTGTGTGTGTCCCTGTGTGTGTGTGTCCCTGTGTGTGTGTGTGTCTGTGTCCCTGTGTGTGTGTGTCCGTGTGTGTCCGTGTGTGTGTGTGTGTGTGTGTGTGTGTGTGTGTGTGTGTGTGTGTGTGTGTGTGTGTGTGTCCCTGTGTGTGTGTGTCCCTGTGTTCCCTGTGTGTGTGTGTGTGTGTGTGTGTGTGTGTGTGTGTGTGTGTCCCTGTGTTCCCTGTGTGTGTGTGTGTGTCCCTGTGTTCCCTGTGTGTGTGTGTCCCTGTGTGTCCTTTGGCCCGTCACTCCGCCTCAGGCCAATGAGAGGTGTGCGGGGGCGGGCGGGCCAAGGGACCAATGAGATTTCCCCTAGGGACACCGGACATCCAGGCAGGCAGGCAAACATACAGTGCTTTCACTAATATAGTATATAAAAAGAAAGATGAGCGTATGAAACAGTTACAGACCAGATTAAAGTGTGAGACAGCCTTAGATTTGAAAGAACTTAAGCTGGTGGTGGATATGAGAGTCTCTGGTAGGTTGTTCCAGTTTTGGGGTGCACGGAAGGAGAAGGAGGAACGTCCAGATACTTTGTTGAGTCTTGGGACCATGAATAGTCTTTTGGAGTCTGATCTCAGGTGATAGGTACTGCATGTGGTAGGGGTGAGGAGCTTGTTCAGGTAGCTGGGTAGCTTGCCCAGAAAGTATTTGAGGGTGAGACAGGAAAGGTGAACTTTGCGCCTAGACTCTAGTGATGACCAATCTAGTTCTTTGAGCATTTCGCAGTGATGTGTGTTGTTGTTGCATTGGAGAAAAACATAGGAGTGGCCAGCTCCAGCTCCTGTACTCAGGGGCCATCAACAGGTCAGGTGTTAAGGATATCCCTGCTTCCGCACAGGTGGCTCAATCAGTGACTCAGTCGAAGATTGAGCCACCTGTGCTGAAGCAGGGATATCCTTAAAACCTGACCTACCTGTTGGTGGCCTTTGAGGACTGCAGTTGGCCCCCGTCTTAGGCCTCGGGCATGGTCAGCGCTTATGCGCTGACCCGCGCTGCTGCTTGGCAGTGAGCCCCTGCAGCCGCAATGAGAGCGGCTTTAGCAGGGGCTCGCTTACGCTTACGCAAGCGCAAGTCTTAGAACATTTTTAAATTCAAGCGCTAACGGGAGCGCTGGGCCGGTCACGTGAGCGGTTCGCCCAATGAGGGCGCACCAGCTCCATGACGTCACTGGCCCGCCCCCCGACGGCGCGCGGACCAAGGCCAGGGAAAGCACCCGCTTTCCCTCAGCCTCAGCGCGGACTGAGTCACCATGGACTCAGCCTTACACTATGACTTGGGTATGTGTTGTTTTTAGTGCCAGCTGAATAAGATTTAGTCAGTCATTGGAAATGGACTTTTTGTTGTAAGAGTATAACCATCTTACTGTGGATTCTAATCTGTTTATGTGGTAATATAATAAACTATATTCATTTTTTTATTTCCATTTTTCTATATGTAACCCTGCTACCCCCTCCCCCCCCCAAATCTGGGCCTTTACTGGGGAGCTACACTGTTACTAGTGGTGTGTGGTGCAATACCTGTTAGGTTCACAAGAGAGCTTAGTCGTCTGCTTGATGGTATGAGACATGACAGGACAGGGACTGGCTTAACAGGATCTCTGTATTCGTTGCACAGTTGGTATCAGCGCCTCCAGTCCCATGGGTCCTAAATAGAATCAGGGGACTCCGTATGGAACACACACACTGAATACATCCAGGCAGATACATGTCAAATGGTATTCTTTATTGCATTCACTGCAGCTCATCACACAGCGACACAATACAGCAGCAGATCACAACTTCTGAGTGGTACACACCCTCTGGTATTCTGGGGTGCGGGTCCATGATGTTACTCAGGCCTGAGCTGAGCATGCCTGCCCTCGCAATGGGGAGGAACTTACAGCTCTGGAGCCACATGCAGCACTTATCATCTGAGATCAGACTCCAAAAGACTGTTCATGATCCCACGGCTCAACAAAGTATCCGGCCGCTCCTCCTTCTCTTACCGTGCACCCCAAAACTGGAACAACCTACCAGAGACTCTCACATCAACCACCAGTTTAAGTTCTTTCAAATCTAAGGCGGTCTCACATTTTAATCTTGTCTGTAACTGTTTCATACGCCCACAATATATATTTTCTTTAACTGCGCATGCAATGTAATGTATACCCTGTTCATTTATGTAACTGTATTTGTAACCATGTATTATTTGTCTTAACTCTGTGCCCAGGACATACTTGAAAACAAGAGGTAACTCTCAATGTATTACTTCCTGGTAAATTATTTTATAAATAAATGTCCTGCTAGCTTGAAAGCAGGGCTCCAAAAGACACTATGTTTTGTTGCATTCTCCTGAAAGCACTTCCAGAAGGGGACGGGCTCATGACATCAGACCTATCACAATAAGCTCTCTCTCTCTTGCCATGAGTCACCACCTCCTCTAGTTACTCCCAGGATAAGCACAAGTGGGGGGTCAATAGCCCACAGATTAACTCTGTCATGCCTGCAGTTATCAGGATTTACAGACAGAGCAGGGAAGAACAGGTGCAGATGGCATACCTGCTATATTTACATGCCTGATCTTTGTAGAGCTATAATAAATCAATTTGTGATACAATACACATTTGCATGTGAGCACACCACACATATTGCATCAGGTATTGTAAATACAGTATATATGTTCAGAACAGATGTGTCTATTCAGAAGTAGAAATGTATACTTTCACAGAGCCATTAATCCAGATCACAACTGCTGTCAGAATAAGAAATGTAGTTTCTGCCAGTTAACAATACCACACTTCTCTTAAAGAATTATGATAATTTAATGGGATTTCCAGATTAAAAGGACACTTTGGTTAAAAAGAGGAGCTTGATTCTCTCTCAGGAATCGCTAGCAGCTAACACATTGGGAAATGTGCTTTGGCACAACTCATCTCCTCATTAAATGACAAAAATATTGCAACCATATTTCTGCTGTGAAGCGAACATACTAGCACTGAGTTTATGCTGAAAAAGCACCGTATGTAACATAACATTACAAAGTCTAAACTTGGTATAAAGATCCTTTGAGCAGAGAAATTATATATCAAAACACATCAACAACTCCTCTGGAGGACAAAGACAGTGTATATTGATGTCACATATCACGTTCATTGACATACATTTCAGATACATATACATAAAGTATGCAAATAAAATCCTTCAGTTAAATGTATTGAAGAGTTGGCTCCAAGTTAAATATTGAAGAACAATTTCATGGTCCTTTCTCTTCAGGAATTAAGACTCTAACGGTTCCCTCCATGACAGTCCTTCCACTTCCAGTTGCTGTACATGAAACTGCAATAAACGCTAATGACCTCTTTATTGTCTTTACTTCTGCGCGTGCTAGAACCTCTTCGCCGGTATGTAAAGGTGCTGGGAAGCGGATTTCTTGAGAGAGGAGCACACAGCCCTCCCCAGGCATTTTAGTTCCCAACACTGCAGACACGAGGCCGTTGAGGAGAACTCCATGTACAACTGTCTTTCCAAACCTCGTCGTCTTAGCGAAGGCTTCACTCAGATGCAATGAGTTAGTATCCCCGGTAAGTTCAGAGAACATTTTAACATCATCTTGTGTGAAGATCTTGGAGAGCTCAGCTCGGTCTCCCACCTGTATGTGTAAAAGTTGCCGAGATGTTGGTTTTGGAAATCCACTGAAGAACTGAGGCTTTGTCAATATACAGACCATTGACGCACGGGAAGCAGCTATCTCAGAGAGGGCTGGTGAGAACATCAGGAGTCTCAGCATTGTCCAGAAGATGAAGAATATTCAGTTCAGAATCAGTTCCCTGCTGTTACCAGCCAGCGCCAGCAGAAAAGGAGAAGTCTGGAGGATGACAAATGTAAACTCTACTCAAATAAAATACATATTAAATAGCCTGTCTGAGGCAAAAAAATGCTCAGTATTATCAAAATGTGAAAACAAATGGTTAAAAAAAAACATTAACATGATTTTAAAAAACAGCTTTCCCTTTAATTTGTTTTATCTTGGGAGGGGGGGGGTAAAAGCAATTTGTATTGAGGTCATCATAAATATTCAATCCCCATTATTATTCAACTGCAGTCATCAAAAAAGACTTGTTAACCAAAACCCTTATTTATTGAGATAGGCAATTGATACTATCAACTTCCACACCCCATGATGCCTATGCTTTTCAGTACTCAGCAACAGAGCAGTTTTACCTGTATCACTCGAAAGGAGCAGGTATGCTCCTGGTAATGACCCAGCAGTGTTAAAGAGCTCCACAGCTTCACAAGGCCACTGCAAAGATAATAAAGGTTTATTTCCTATGATACCTGAATGGATCCAGTTAAACTAATGTGCCATTAGTATTGGAAGGCCATGTAATAAACTGCAAAGAACATCAAACAAATCAAAGGCTGAAAAAGGTGATATTGCTCTTTTGTCCTCCATCATTACATTCCAAGGATTATATGGCAGTGCCACCAAATTGCAGCTAAACAATGGCACCAGATTTATGGGGGGGAGCTCATTAGAAGCACGGTTTAGTAAGACTTTTTTTTGTGCGGGAACTTAGCAGCAGGAAGTATTTTAGACATGTCCTCTTCAACATTGAGCAAGCAGCCCTATGCCATAAAGCAGGGTTTCTTAGCTCCAGTCCTCAAGTCCCCACACCAGGTCAGGTTTTTAGGATATCCTTGCTTCAGCACAGGTGGTGTAGTCAAAGACTGAGCTGCCTGTGCTGAAGCTGGGATATCCAAAAAACCTTACCTGTGTGGGGTGGGGGGGGGGGGGTCTTGAGGACTGAAGTTTGGCTCCATATTAATATATAAAATATGATAGATATGGTACACGTCCTTTTGCATTTTGCCAGAAAGTTCACTACTAGAATATACCGGTTTATTTCATTAAAAGGTGTATTAACTTGCAAAGTACCCGTTTTTCTTTTTTGTTCTTTTAAACAGCACGATAATATTCACGATTCAAAGTTTTTGCATTTATATGGCAAACACATATATTTAGTATCTATGTATGTTTGTGTCACCCACCCAATTAGGTTAGCAATAAACAGAATGTCAAATTAAATAAACTGTTCTTTTAAATGTACAGTTGACATGTGCCCATACATTTCAAGTTTCTAATGGGTAACCCAGTGAAAAAGCAATCCTTCAATACAGTATACTGTAACTGGACATTAACATACATTACAAATGCTCTCAATATGGTTAGCAGGAAAGGTTGGGAGCTAACATACCAACAACATATACCCCTAAACAAATAACTTTATTGTTGAATTTATTCCTGCAAAGCTATTGTATACCTGCTACAAATTCTTAGTATGGCGCATAATGTCTTTTCATTATATCTCAACAGGTCCAAAGGGAAAGACGATCCCACCTGTAATTCAGGAACAGAAACAGCGGGTTAACGTTTTAGAGGCCATGGGGTTATTTATTAAACTTCGATAGTCTTTATGGCCCCTACCGCACGAAAACGCCCACCGACTTCAGATTGCTGTTTCCGTTAAAAGTTTATATAGTTGGTATCTCTGTTTATAAAGAATGAAACTAAATCTCACGCAGACAACACTCTTGGAGAGTTATTCATTAAACGGTAATAATGCCCTGATTCACACTATTGCAGTATAAGAACTCCCCAAAGAAGAGTGTTGTCTGCGTGAGGGTTAGTTTCATTCTTAATAAACAGAAATATATAGACATACCAACTATCTACAAACTTTCAAGCTCTAATTTCAGCCAAATAATTAATTGTATCCAAATTAGGAGCTGAAACACACAATCTTGTTGGGCTTTTATTGCAACCCGTAGGCCGAGACCAATATGGGTAAAAGTTGCAGGTGTAGGCTAGAATATTGTTAAAGCCACTCAAGTAAATAATCAATTGCAACTTGAATGATTAGGTCTTTCAAACAGGGGACTGAAGAAAGAATAGGAAAATTATAAGAGGGAAAGAGGATAACAGCAATAGCACGTGTTCAGAAATATTTGGCTGAAGCGATACCAAAGGAAAGAGGTTCTTTATTGGTGCCATTTATCAATATTTCCCAGCTGCAAAACTACTGCCAAGAACAGCATCATATTTAAAGATATGCACTTAAGTTTTTTAATACATCTGGTGCAGTTTTGTATTAATAAGCAGCCAGGAGACTTTGATAAATGACTTATGTGCATCCGAAACACCAACTCTAGAATACACCTTTCTTGGAGGTGGGGGGGAGCCATGTTTGCAAACAGGATAATAACAACATACCTCTCCATGCAACTCCTTTAATGCTGAAACAATCAATTGCTTGAACTGAGCTGCATTCAGTCTGATCCCTTCTCGTTGTTGAAATACTCTGCAAAGACCATACAACGTTTTATTCAAGTTTGTTTATTGCTGCTAATAAATTAAACTATATAAGCACATGAAAACTTACAGCTGAATCTTCAAGTAATGGTAGTCCGATGTATTCTTGAGCACTATTCTTTCATAGGTTGTAGGTTCTGGTACATTAAGCCGTTCTGTCATATTTAGCAAACAACTTTTATACATGGAAACACAAACAATAGTTAGAAAACATACAGACATTAACTGAAATAAATTAATTCCCTAGCTCAGACTTCTAAAATCCCAGAGGCGCCCCCCTCCTCCCCCCAACTCTCCCTAAGACGTTACACAAGGTCCCATCCAGAGAAATTGTGTCTTCAAAATATAATAACCCTACATACACAATAACTGGACAACTGTCACTATTTATCAGGGACACTGTGCACGAACACAGCGTATGCTTGCGTATTTAATACCGCAGAATTGGCGAGACGATGAAACATGAACACGCATCCTTTTTCTGTCTCATATTTAGGGTGTCGAACAATTGGAAGGTGACGGGCTTACTCCTTCCATTCGGGAGAAGTGTTACCCTGTAGTGTAAACCCCAGAAACCCTCCTAAATCCCAGCCCCCCAAATAAGTGATATATATAGATATATACACATACGCGCGCCTGGAAGTGGGAGGAAGCTGGCAAGTATTGGCAGTGGGAACGTTTATCAGGGAGAAAGTGGCAGCAGATACACTTTCCTGGCGGAGTCTCCCTACTAAAGAGCAGGACTTGCCGCGGCTGCCGTGACCCCGGTGAGGAATCACTACCTACCCCGCGCGCCTTACTACATCCCCGCATGTATCCAACCTGGCACTCACCGCTTCCGGTCCGCCCTATAAACCTCCCCGCGGCCTGTGTATCCGGCAGTGCCCAGGAGCTGGTCCCCCCGGAAACAACTACTGCTGCTGCTGCCGCCCACGCCGCTCCCACCGCTCCCAGGCCCGGCCAAGCTGGATAACCGTTTCCTCCCTCCACCCCTTCCTAGTTCTCCCATAACATGTATGCTGGGTCTGTATATATACCCTATGCCAGCAACAGGACAGGCCTGCAAAGCTGCCCCTGCCACATGTGAAAAGCACGGTTTAGTTTTATTTGAGGGGTTTGATACTGGGGAACAATGTCAGTAACCCAAACAAGTGCAAATGTATGGGGATTAGGCTGCGCTTATAGTGCCGGCTACGGTGACGTCACGCTGCGGTCGCTGAAAATTTCAAATTGAGTTGACTTCGAACGATCGCGACCAAGCCGTCACACCGCGCTTACTATAAGCGTACGCGACGGCGACAATGCATGATAGAAATCATGAGTTGACATGCAATGTATTCCTGTGTGAGAAAGTCTATATCTCATAATCTTTCAACCATAACCGCCTGGTGAATTCTGGAGCTGTTTTACCTTCTTTCATCCAGAATAATTGTCACATGGCAGCAAACATCTGGCAGTTACTGACAGTGTTCTAGGATTGCCTTACTTCATACTCTAAAAACCAACCTAATGCTTCCTCCAGAGCTACACAACCCACAATATGTTCTATTTTAGTTGCACTATACTGCATATTCTACTTTATTGCACATCTCATATTGCCTCTATAGCATGTCCTCATCCCTAGGTACAACGTGTGTGCATTCCTAATATAACACACACAGGTTAACTCTCGTGGTAACTGTCACTCACACTATTTACTATAGAGACATCCCAATATTTAGGTGCAAACTGCACCATTTATTCTACTTTCCCCTTAGAAGTTTCCTCATCTCAATGAAGATCTCTGGAGGATGAAAGGGTTTCCTTTCCAGACAGGAGTTTTTATGTGTATGTAGCCCTGCTTCCTATCGCTAGTAAGCTGCTACCCTGTGCTGTGTTACTTGTAGGCTCACAGGGCCTAAGTCTCTGCCACGGAGAGCCTGGGGTGCGCGCAATATCTATAACGGGTGCAGCGCCTCCACCTGCGACAGCTCCCGCCAACGGGGGAGTGGGTCTTCGCAGGACGTATATGCAAGAATTACACTCACACAGCCAATTATCATAACCAACCTCCTTTACTTGCAGGCAAAACTCACATTTAGGTACATGCAATAACATTCCAGTGGATACACTTTATAACACGCCACGGCGGACACCAACATTATCTTGCGCCAAGGCGGACGCCAACACTATCATGCGCCACGGCAGACGCCAACACTCCCCCAAACCCTCCACCGGGTGATCCCACCCCGTGTCCGATCCTTAACGGATTAGTCCTCCCGCTCAACTGTAGACAACTATATGTGTGTATGGGTGACTGCGCAGCCACTGTGTCTCGAATGGATAAATGGTACCGTTGGTGCACTTGAAATACCTGCCGAGCACTCCAGTGCCCGGGACTGCTACGGTCTTCACAAAGGGTCTCTGCACGTCGACACCGTTCTCTCTCTCTCTCTCGATGGTCCGGGGCGATCCCACCCGGACTCCGGCAACAAGAAGCAGGGTCTGAGCCCAGACCTCCCACTCGATAGTATAGTCCCGATCAAGGTCTAAAGATACTACGGGAACAGGAACCTCGCTAGGGCGATCCCTCGTTCAGCTTGTCTCTACCGTGACTCAGGGCTAGCTGGGCCTGGGGCACACGGCCTGCGCCGGGGCGGATCAACCTCCCCTACACAGACACTCCGTCTCCTCTCCAACCACCTCCCTATATCTCCTTCACCTCCGCAGCCCATTGGCTCAACTCTCTCACCTGACCCTCCCCGTGGGGCTGCTGGGACAAGGGTCTGCTCCCTCCCACCAATTAGCACTCTCCTCCTTCGCGGGCTTTTGCAACTCCCTCTGTGCAGGCGCAACCTCCCGCTCTTTCAGGGTGAATAAGGGGTCACGGCTACATGTACAAGACAAGACGGGAGCTTAAGCACTTGGAACTTGCAGCAAAACGATATTTATTGTAGCCAGAAGAAACCCAGCGTTTCGGCGGTCATTGCAGCTTTACCTTAGGGATATGGCTACATAGCCACATGGCTGCACTGACCGCCGAAACGCCGGTTTGGTTCTGGCTACAATAAATATAGTTTTGCTGCAAATCTGAAATGCTTAAGCTCTCTTCTTATCTTGGAATCCGCTACAGAAAGCTACCGGTCTTCCCACAGACTAGTTGCACCGGTGTAAGTATCAGTTTATTTACTTTTTTGATTATGGCGTGCAACACTGATATGTTTGAGCAGTTGGTGTGCGCACAGTAGGGAATAGGGGATTTCCTTCAGTGTATGAAAACAAAAAACATACAGATATAGACACAAGAAATTTGATGGAGCTCAGTGGTACTGTACTTTATTTAAAATCCAACTTTTTCACTTACACTTAATTACAGCAGAAACATGGACCTACTTTAAAAAGTGAATCATTGTAGCATCTCTTAAAAACAGACCCCAAAAAGTTTCATTTATTGTTTTACATCATTTTGTTCCTCTAATACACCGGTACCGTTCTACTTTCCATGTATTTCATCCTTGTCCTGATTTAGATAAGTTTATAATGTTATGCACCTGACTTTGGGCTGATCTATACAGCGTGCGGCCGTGCGTTCCTATGCGAACGCGCGTGCCCGTGCCGCATGCTTTTCCTGTATATAGTGCCGGGAGCTGCAGGTAATGTATATGTATATGTGTGAGTATGTGTGAGTATATGTGTGTGCATGGGTTGTGTGAGTGAAAGGAAGTGCTAGATAAGATTTTTTTAATGAAAAAAAAAAAAACTTTAATAAATATTTTTTTTTTTACTTCTGCAATCATTCACGCACACGCACACGCACACGCACACGCACACATACATTTGAGCACAGGCAGCGGCGCGAAATGATGAATTTCTTCATCCTCGCCGCTGTCTGTCGGCTCCCCTCTCCCTGCCGTGCGCGCGCGGCCCTTCTATAGAACAGCTGACTGACGTCAACCAACTAAAAATCCGCGCCCGGCGCAGCCCGCGCCCGGCACTATAGAACGTGCCTTACAGTATCAGGAGCAGAGGCCGCCTTGCTAATCGGTTCTTAAAGATAACACAGTATCACTGTTCCCAAGCAGTGTTACCAACTTATTACATGAATGCTCAGTTACATTAATACGTGTGAAACACATACAGTATATGAATTTCCCTATTAATCCTATTAGCTTGCATATACCAATACAGTCATATACATGTTCCTATACACATTCTAAATTAAATGTTCTTAATATGTGATCATATTAATGACATTTACTATACATAACAATGTGGAATTATAAAAATCTACATGTGATTGAAAAAGCCTTGAATTATACATAAGATTTATGCTTTACAGATACATTTTTGTTCGGGCTGGAAATCTTCTTTAAATAATGTTCAGTCCTCTAAGTGTCTTTTTCATCTGTAAAAAAAAAAAAAGCAGACATGGAAAATGCCAAATGACAATTATGCCAACTCAGTCACTTCAGGGATGACATATAGAGAAGCCCTTCAGCAGGTTGTCCCCAGGTCCACATCTGGCCCTCCATCTGTCTTCTTCTGCTAATTTCATACTAGTTGCTTAGGCAGTTACAGATGTAGGCAGCTTTACCGGTCGCGTGGCCGCGGGTGCACTGCGGTGGGTCAAATCTTTTCAATGGGAACACCCGCAACGTTAATCCTTCCGTGCCCCATTCGGCGCGGTCACCACGGAGGGTAAGCCCGGCTACATCTGCAAGTGCAATCTTTCACACAAAAACTCACTTAAGGTTAAGATTATGTAAATATATATGGTAAAGATGTTATACATGCAAAACGTTCAATTATAATAATTGAAGTCTTTAGTTGTATCTAAAATGACATTACAGTAAGCGTTTGGCCTTTCTGCTCCTGAAGGCGTTCTGATCTGGCCCCATTGGAGAACAAGTTGAAGAGCTCGGACATGTAGCGTTTCGCGCAGCAATGAAACAGAAGTGTGGATGCGCAAGCAGCAAAACGGCACGGAAATGAAAAAGAACTACAAACGAAATATTTCAAATCACAATATTTAACTCGCAAATACGGTTAATTTGGGGGGTAAACAATGTTCACTAGCTATTCACAAAATAAGGGCACATGTAAGCAGCTTCCTTACTAGTTATACTTGTTGGATGCGTAAAAAAGGAAATAGATATTTTACATAATTTAGTGAAGTTAGTGGAAACAATGTATTAGAAAATAAAATTAGGAAGGAAGAAAGAAACAGATGTCTGTGAGTAGGGTTACTGGCTCTGCACTTCTTTAACCCAGGCTGTGCTGACACGTTGTGTAATACAACAGGCATATGCTTATAGGGAGAAGGAGTGGCTCAGTGAGTAAAGACACTGAACTTGGGGAACCTGGTGCAATTCCCGGTGTTGGCTCCTTGTGACCTTGGGCAACTCACTTTATCCCCATGTGCCTCAGGCACCAAAATCATAGATTGTAAGCTCCACGGGGCAGGGACCTGTGCCTGCAAAATGTCTCTGTAAAGCGCAATGTAAAACTAGCAGCGCTATACAAGAACATGCTATTATTATAGGGCTACATGTCAAAATGGACAAGCAAAAAGTGACAGGGTGCTAATTTGCATGTCATTACCCAGAATCCCTGGCTGCAGTGGAAGCACTGGATAAGTGCATAAGCACTTGATGCTAAGAGATCATGGGAAAGGTAGAAAGTCCTATGTGAATGTGATCACAAGTGATCTTTTTATTTGCTGTACAATGTGCAGGGATGGGTTTTTGTCACTTTTTCACTCACCATAATTTATTTAGTGTCTGTAGAAAGTATAGAAACAGATTGCTAACTTTCTGATTGCAAATCAATGCTGGGACAGGGACATTACAAATAACGATTAAGGGGCTTATGCTATGTATCCACCCAGGTGGCCAAATTCTGCACTAACTTCAATGGGTCATTTTGTCCTAAAACGCCCAGCTCGGCTGCTTCGGCAGATATACAATAAATAAAGCCCTCAAACTCATACATCTGACAATTAGGCAGGGACTCCAACCTGACAGACAAAAGACAGCGTCTTACTTTGCCAACAATAAGATTCTCGGATGTCTTTGACTGAGTCACCGATTCAGCCACCTGTGCTGAAGCAGGGATATCCTGAAAACCTGACCTGTTGGTGGCCCTCAAGGACCAGAGTTGGCCACCTCTGCACTACACTCTTCACTGCAAGGAGTAAAAAAATAAATAAAGACCAACCTTTCCAGCTCTTCCTCAGCTTCGGGTCCGTCGGGTACGTGAGTGGTCTGCGTGGGAGGTCTGTGTCATTTATGTCAGGGAAAAGAAAGAATATATGTAATATTGCACGTGGTGGTTACTGTATGCTAAGTATATAAATGCGTGTGTGTAATAATATTAGGTGCGTTCTTCCTCGGAACGTTATCTCCCTGTGCCTCTGGCACCAACATTTATTTTTAACCAGGTTTAACCGCCTTGTAGTTCACATACAGCGCATGTAGTGCTTCTAAATTTTAACCCCATAGGCACCGGATACATGCCACGCATCCCATGCTATTGACTTTATTGCTGTGTTTCCCCTTTTCTCTACACAGTGGAGTGTACACACACACCCACACACACAGACACAGACACAACCACACACTTCCAATCTGTAATTGCATAGGACAGAATTACGGACTGATATGACAGCTCCAACCACAGGGTGAAGCTGTTTCCATTCCTAATTGCTCCTGCCTTTCAGGCATACGTCATGTATGTTTCTTAACACCTTTGCTGACAGAGAAGCGTGCAAGGCAAAAACAAAACAATGCATTGCTTGCCCCTGGGACCTCTTTTGTTGATGTAGGTAAATAGCCAAAGATAAAGCTAAGTGTAGCCCTTTAAACACTGCATGACATGCATATTACAGTCTGTTCTTCATAAATACCGTCACTTACACCGGCATAACAGTTTGGAACGACTCTTACCGGCCTTCGCTGTCCATCCTAAATACAAAAACATACATCTATTGTTAACAGATTTGAAAGACTATTGCAGGATCTATTAGAAAAAAAAAGCATTCAAATAATATGATGTAAGGATGTAATTTGCTCACCCATCTCTGCATTCTTGTGGCCCTGTAAGGAGAGCAGCGAAATATTAATATTAATTGAGGCAGCGACATTGATACCACATGTATTATTGATTTAAAAAATACTATAGAAAGCAACGACATTAATTTCATTGATTTTTTTTGTTTTTGTTCTGTGCAGCATGTATTCACAGATTTTGGTGAGAAGATTTTGATGTAAAAGCTCGGAGATTAAAGCTGCAGTTCAGTCTTTTTTTTAATTTTTTTTATTTTTTTTACATCAATAGTTTTATGTGTGCAATCTCTAATTACCTAAAGAACTGTATAGCTGCAGGTCAATTCGTTCTCCATGTATTGATAGGCGAAATTTGGTGACATAATTAGTGAAGGGATCTATTTTTCTTCTGCTTCTGTCTCTCAGTGGAAGCTCATGAATATTCATGAGCACTCCTGCACTGACATGTGCTAGAGGGAGGGCAGGGCTGACAAAGGGGTGTGCCAGAGCTTGTGACGGGACATGAAGGGGCGGTGCCTTAGCAAATGGCTGTTAAAATAGAATACAAGAAAATTGGTCTTTCAAAGTTGTTTTTTTTAAAACAGAAAATGCTAAAAGTATTTTTTCTTACTATAGAACTGATTTATTAAAAGAAAACACACATGCACGATATTGGCTGAACTGCAGCTTTAAAACGCGAGTTAAATATATTTTATTGAGAATCAGCCACAGAGCTCACTGTATTTAAGGGAAACTGCAAGTCCAATCTCTGAATAAGAATATTATTAAAGAAAGGCCAGTCACGGCAATAACAGAAGGGATGTAATCAGAACATCACATGTAATAGTTTCAGTAACATTTTAATTGCGAATTCAATATATCATTGGCCAATGGCACATTTGTTTAGGGGCAACAGCAGGTTTAACAAAGGCAAATGAGAGTTATTCTAGGCAATTAGTTTTCAATAAAGGTAATCAAAAGATGCCTAAATTAAAACAAAATAAAGTAATTTTTTTAAAAGGTGCTTGGGTTGCCTCGTTAAATATTTCTATATATTTTCTCTGTTTACTGCCACTTGTTTGATGTGATTTTTTAATATCACCATTGTATGATTGCTAGGACTGGTAGGATATGATTGAATATGGAAATGAATATTGTCACTACAATTGCAGATGTAGTTAAATATTGATAGAGTATCCCTGGAACAGAGCATGTTCAGAGTATGTTCTGCTTCTCAGGTCAGTCTAAGCCCTAAGGTCACTTGTGCTATCCAGATGGACTTTGCAACTTAAAGATACATTAATAACTCCATGAATATTTTGTTTCATGTCCAAGTCAATGAGCAAAGATCGTCATTTGACCCACTTCGAAACCAGTGTGTTAGAAAAATATTAAAATCAAACAAGATTTCTTACGTAGTAAGATTCTAGATTAAGTGTCAGCACAAATGCCAATTGTAATTGATCAAGAACGGTTTCTCTGTAAATCAACAGAATATATTGTGCATGTAAAAATAAGGCATGCCTGAGGTTAGCAATATAGTGACCGTCACTGAGCAGTCCAATATAATGTCATTCTTTGCTGCTCAGGTCCCGAACAAAGGTGTTTACGGATACAGTGCCTTGTCGCTATTAAACCCTAAAAACTGGAGATGATTGCATTACATGATGCTTTGGAAACAGTCACATGCGTCTCTCATGGAGGGCGAGTTTCCCCAAGCTCCTTGGTGCAAATAGCACCAGACTGAGCAAACAAATAAGGCCCACTAAATAACGCGTGGCGCTGTTTGTGCACTCGTTTTGCCGCATGGAGACGTGCATAAATATAAGGAATAATTAACTCCTTCCCACTCAGAAGTGCCATTCAGTGTGTGGCAGGTAAGAGGTTATGCAAAGCTGTACAGTAATTCCTAGAAGTCAGCACCCTCCTTAGGCTACATCCATGGCAGGGGAAGCTGCGCGGACGCTCCGCGCTGAGCCCCTGCATCCTCAATGAGGATGTCTTTAGAGGGGGCTCACGCGAGCATCCGCAGGCGTGCTGAGGCGTTGGGATTTTCAGCCGACAGCAAAGCCTGTTTCTCAGCGGCTGAAAACCTCCAATCACAGCAAAGCAGCGTCAACGTCACGGCATCGTGACGTCGTCGCCGTGGCGTTGAAGTCGGTGCTTTGCGGGCTATTGGTCCCGCGACGTCACTTCCCCGCCCCCCCCCCCGATCGCACACCTGCCAGTCCATGGGATCGCTCCTGACCGGGCAGGCGAGCCTCAGCGTCAGCGCGGAGGCGTGCGGGCTGAGGCTCTATGGACGCAGCCTTACTTAAGTGTATGTCAGACACTCCATTCTCTCTCCCCGTGCAGTCTCTACTCCCCGTCCTGCCATCAGCTACTTTCAGATACTCAAGAGGCAAGAATTCAAAGTAGCAGCACGGCAGTAGTGTTCAAATGTGAGCAAACTGTGCGGTCTAATAACTCATATGCAGAGTGAAAGAGCACTGCGTTTTATTTATTTATAAAAATGTGTTACCAGGAAGTAATACAGTGAGAGTTACCTCTCGTTTTCATGTATGGCCTGGGCATAGAGTTATGATGACAAATAATACATGGTTAAAAATACATAGTTACATAAGTGAACAGGGTATACATTATATACAAGACATTGCATGCACAGTTAGAGATAATATATGTTATACACCTGACACGGTGTACAACCACTCGGTGGCAGGTGCAAAGCTGTACCATTTTCATTTAAAATGTATGTCTTACCTGCATCAATGGATTGCCCACAGCCCATGCCTGTAATGTGTATTAGCAGCTCTCAGGAAGACCTCGGACTCTCTTGTCTTACAGTATTTCACTTCTGAGAAGGTTTTGACAGCTTATTTTCACTGCCGCCACCGCTGCCTGCTAAATCTAAAATTGGATGGATTCATCTTCAGAGATTATGTTTTAAACCTTAGTGTCACTGGAGTATGGGAAACGCTTGAAGAATCAGAGATCATGGAGACGTTTGGATACCTAGAAGGGCTCCTCTAAATCGTGTTCTACATAATGTGCTCAACTGACCATCAAATCACCTTACAGTACTTGTATGTGTAGGAACCCCAGTGCACTCACCACTGATATTCTCCCAGTTGGTCACCATATTTAATGCCACTGTTTTGGCTCAACATAGGGCCACAGTCTTATTCACATAAATGTGATAAATAAGATCACAGACTGAGCCACTGATTGAGTCACCTGTGCTGAAGCAGGGATATCCATAAACCCTGATCTATTGGTGGACCTTGAGGACTGGAGTTGGCCACCCCTGACAGTCCATAGTTTCATACATAAGATAATACGGTGCTTGCCCCTCTGGCAAAAAAGGGTTAAAGATATTAAATGATGAAACATGGGGATGGGTTGGACTGCAGGACTTTCAGCCAAGCAGATTGTGGTTAAGTCTTATCAGACTATTTGATCAACTTGCCTACCTCAAGGTCACCTCGGATATGGGGCCTCTCTGTACCGTGACCAAGTGGCACTGCAGCAGATAAGCTAAAATGACAAAGTCGCAGAACAAGTGGCTGATCTAGGGCAGGGGAGCTCAACTCAACACCCCAAACAGGTCAGGTTTTCAGGATATCCCAGCTTCAGCACAGGTGGCTCAATCAGTCCCTGCTTCAGTCAAAGACTGACCACCTGTGCTGAATCTGGAATATCCTGAAACCCTGACCTGTTTTTTAAACAATCAAAAGATCACTTCTATGAGGAAAACAGAGGTACTTGGGTTTAATGTACTGTACAAGCTATAATCTTGAGAACTGGACTTTTCCTTTGTTGCGTCCCAGGTTACAATGACATGATGTCACAGTATATGCATTGGTGGAAATGCATTTTTCCAGTCAGTGTGAGATGTGATGTTAATCGATTTTTCTAAAAAAAAACAAAACAGTTTACTCTTAGAAATGAATAGAACATTGCTTTTCTTTTTTTATATTAACTTTATTTCATATAGCGGTTTTCTCCCAAAAGCGCGTCACAATTACAGTATAGCGCGCGGTACGCAGCACATAGGAATGTTACAGACACAGTCCCTGCCCAGATGAGCTTACAATCTATGATTTTGGTGCCTGAGGCACAGGGAGATAAAGTGACTTGCCCAAGGTCACAAGGAGCCGACACTGGGTCCCCCTGCTTCACAGTCAGTGTCGTTGTTATCAGAGTGAGTGTCTGTACTCACTGAGCCGCTCCTTCTCCATTAACTCTCTAACATTTAATGTTGTTTAAAAAAAAAAAAAAAAAAAAGAATAAGAAAATTATTATTGAAAGACAAATCATATTAGTTGCAAGTACTCAACGGAAATGCGGCAACATCATTCAAATTGAATGTAAATGCTTTTGCAACAAATTCGTTTTTAAGGATTCCCAAATTAAAGAAAAACCAACCATACCCTAAATTACAGCTCTCTTTTACCAAGTTCTCTTATAACTAAGTTTTGTGTGCGTCAGATATGGCTCTTGGTTATAAGCTAATGAAACAATTACTTAGTGCCCAAATTAGTCCCATATTCGATGAATCATATAAAAGTCAGATTGATCTCATTAAAACAGACTTTGGCACCGAACACTTACATCTCACTAACGTGGAGCCTTGTCAAATGATGGGGTATAATGAAGGTGCTGCCTGTGTGTGTGCATGTGCGTACATTTAGCTTTAGTGTGGAATATAAAATAATGGGTGAGATAATGTGAGTGCGGGGGCAAAAGTATTTCTACTAAGGTAGCACTGTAATTATGTGTTTGAACAGTACAAGCCATCCATGGAATTCACAGAATTCATTCAATGGCTCTCAAATATCTTCTCGGGGCGAGCGGTCCCACCAGCTTTAAGGAATATCATTTCTTTCTTTCTCTTTGCACACAGGTGAATTCACCGAGTTTCAATATCAATAGGATATTGGTTTGTTGTCTCAGAAAACTTGGTCTTGGGAGGGGTTTGAGAATCACTGCATTCATTTATCAGGTACAATAATGTACAGTATTTAGGAAGTTATACAAACAGGCAGCAGCTGTGTGTAGAAGCCTGAATTCAATCTACCCTACAAATTAACATTTTTATTGCTTATAAAATCAACCTCAAAAGATTTTCCCTGCAATAAACAGCACAGCAAGCCTGGTCAATCACTAGTTTTGCTCATGTATAAGTACAAAAAAAGAATCACTATAGGAAACAAGATGCCATGTCTTTGTTTTATTTAAATCCCAGTATGTAGTTGTAATGTTTCAGAATGTGCATTCTACAGTTTAACCAACTTGTTATTTTAAAAGATGTCTACTCCTGAGTAGGTGGTTGCCATGGCGATGCTAGCAGTAATGGATTTGGGCCTACACTTTGATTTAGAGCAGAATAGCTTTGAAATAATGACGCACTGACCAGCCATGCCACGCTCTACAATATATTTTACAGACATAATGAATGCCTCTGTCAACGTTTATTTAACGTTTGGGAGCCTAAGACAAAGACCTCTGTTCTACATGTTGTGTAACTGCTTCCCCATTCTGGAGCAGAGTGCATCATCTAAAACACAAAGAGGACAGCTTCCCAGCATGTGGAATATAAAGTGAGCTACGGGGACTTGACCACGTTCGCCAGGAACGGGAACTGGGTCCTCACCAACCAGCATCGCTCACCTCCTACTCCACTCATGCCAGGACAGATGCAGAACATGACAAATGTTGACATTAAGGATGTATGCTCTCATTGCACACGTTTGGTTGTGTGTTTATTGTCTGGGAGAGGCTTCTTTATTCCAGTCTCTGGACTTACCATGAATAGGTCAACAAACCCTACACCCTCCAGCAAAAAAAGAAAACAAATATGTGTTTTCTAACTGCTAATCCTAGCAAAGGAACACAGCATATCGCAGGCATCGGAGAATGTTTAAATAAATGTGTTTGTGTACATACACTTTAGGCTCCTGCAGCGGAGACTGTTCAGATGCCAGAATTACACGGCTTGTACTTGTAAACATTATTGATATATCCTTTCCTCTCCCCTATCACAAGTGGGGTTTTCTGGACAGAAAGATCTCCGGTTTAGGATGCAGAGAAACAGAACAGCATTTTCTTTTATTAGATGTAAATTCACAGCACAGTGTGCACCGTAAAGTAAAATATATCTTTCTCAGTATACAGGCAGTCCTCGTTTTACAACGCTTCGCTTTACAACAAATGGCTTATCCAACGCTATGCAATGCATACCTATGTTCATTTTTACAACGCCAAAATGGCTTATCCAACGCTCTTACGACGCTTTGCAACGTTGTGTATGTGTGTATATATATACACATAAACAACGTTGCAAAGCGCCGTAAGAGCGTATATATATAATATTATATTATACTATATAATATTATATTATACTATATATTATTTATTATGTTATATTATATATATAATACAGTATATACACTATATAATTTATGTGTGCGCTGCATATCTTATTGCCTGCATAAAATATTTGGTGTATTTTAGTGTTAAAAATGCCTTCAGGAACGGAACCTTTCATTTAAACAGTGTTCCTATGGGAAAACGTGTTTCGCTTTACAACATTTGGCTTTACAACGCCATTTTGAGTAACGCATTGTGTTGGATAACCGAGGACTGCCTGTATTGTGCTCAATTCCAGTCCTCAAGCCCCCCATCTTCCCGAACGGATCAGGTTTTCAGAATATCCCAGCTTCAGCACAGGTGGCTCAGTCGTTGATTGGTCAACTCCAGTCCTTAAGGGCCACCAGCCGATCAGGGTTTACAGATATCCCTGCTTCAGCACAGGTGGCTCAATCAGTGGCTCAGTCTTTGACTGAGCCACTGATTGAGCCACCTGTGCTGAAGCAGGGATATCCTGAAAACCTGACCTGTTGGTGGTCTTTGAGGACTGGATATGGCCACCCCTGGCGTAACGTCGCAGTTAAGTATACCTAGCGCTATTTCCCTCTTCTCTCCTTCCTCCAATTTAATTAAACATCAGGATGAGAGTAACGCCAAGAAAAACGCCATGAAAAGTTAGTGCAACATTATGCTACTATAGCTTCAGATTAAGCCGACACTTATGAGATAGGGATATCCTGAAAACCTGACCTGTTGGTAGCGCTTGAGGACAGGCGTTGGCCACCCCTGGTGAAGACGTTGTTTCAGGTATAGTATTACTGCTCCTCCTGCTCACGTTACATACCGGAGATAAACAGGCTCGAAACGACGGTATCATAGGACTCAGTGCTCTTAATTTGCAGCTCGCTTAAATGGGATCAGCCTCATAATTAAGGATTAATAGGAGGGGTCTGCAACGCATGCAGGCTGCTCCCGTGCCGAAGAGGTTATTGTACCTATTTATTCATCCATATATTTCCTTAATGGCCAACTAGGTACCTTCGCAGCGTTAACCCTTAAAATGTCAGAGATGCTTGCAACACATTGCTCAGGCCCCTGGAGCGCAGAAGAGGTTAATTCAGACATCATGTTTATCAGTTCATATAATGTAATCTCTAGGAACTACATTACTTTTCCTATTTGTTCTACAATATCCCTGAGCAACTGTCAGAGCAATGCAACAGTGTACACTTCATGCCTGAGCCCTCCACATCCTGGCTATTAATCTTGTTTCTTGTTGTTCGCTGTGTTCTGAGGGGCAGATAAAAAGTCCACTATCAGTTTGGCGGTTTTTCTGGGCCGCTCCATTACCACCGAGTGTCCACAGTTTTCCAGGATCTCTACGTGACTGCCGGGAATGGAACCCGCCAAAACGTCCGCTCCAGAAGCATCCAACACCTAAGGAAGGAGGGAGACATTCACTGAAATGGTCCGTGTGTATTGTATTGTGTCTTTATTTATATAGCGCCATTAATGTACATAGCGCTTCACAGCAGTAATACACGTGACAATCATATAAATAACAAATACAGATAACGGGTCATGGGAATAAGTGCTTCAGACATAAACGTAACATTTAGGAAGAGACGTCCCTGCTCCGAGGAGCTTACAATCTAATTGGTATGTAGGAGGAACGTACAGAGACAGTAGGAGGGCATTTTGGCAAGTGCTTCTGCAGGGGGGCAAGCTTTATGTATCATGTGTCTAGTGATATCTACGGTGCTACTCATATGCTTCTTTAGCAAGTGTGTCTTAAGGTGGGTCTTTAAGGAGGATAGAGAGGGTGCTAGTCGGGTATTGAGGGGAAGGGCATTCCAGAGGTGCGGGGTACGTGTCAACGTATTGCTGGAGTATTACTGTTTTGGTGATTGGGTAGCACCAAAAACTATAAAGGACCCTACTATGAAAACCACGGGAAAGAAATAGATTACACTGGTGTAGTCACATTTAGGAATAAGAGACACATTTACCTGATCCTGTTTGCCCCAGATTATTTGGGTAGGAGCTACTATTTTGGTCATATTTTCCTGCAGACTGTGTCTTGACTTCTCATCCACTATATCTAGAAATACTTAAGAGGAGAGAGTTCAGGTATTAGTTACAGGCTGAGTGTGGGTTCTGTGCACTGCTTAAAAAGAAATGCATGCCCTTTTTATTATTATTTTGTTTAGCATAGATTTGAAGCAGGGGGTCTCCGGAGCTGAACCCCATTAATTTCAGCTCCAGGGACCCCCTGCTTCCCGAGATGCAGACCTCCCAAATGGGTTGCGGCTATCTTGGCAAAGTTTCAAACTCCCCGTGTCACGTGGGCCAATAGGAAGCCGCACCTGATGACATCACGGCTTCTTATTGGCCCACATAGCGCGGGAGCGCTGAAAAGCGGCCATTTTGTGAACCCTGGTATCCAAGCCAGAGCGGCTACCGGCAACCCCTACTGTATCTCCAGAAGCAGGGGGCCCCCCGAGCTGAAATATTGATGGGGTTCAGCTCTGGAGCCGCCCTGCTTCAATCCTGTGTTAAAAATAACAAGAACTTTGCAAAAAAACTCACATGCTTGGATTCCCGCTTTAAACTGATATTGTTAATGTGTGTGAAGCAACACCTATATATCTAATACAGCCAATAATATCTAATTAGTACTAACTATAGCTACATGTTTAATGATGTATGTCTAGTACTATAAAGTAACAATCTCCTCCCCCCTCCAGAAACCTATATGAGTTTAACGCATATAATGTTAGTATCGTGACCGCTGATCATGTCCCTGTGACGGTAGGGGCAGATGTGAATGCTTTGAATAAGGTTCAAGCCCGGCATAACCCTACCTGTCAGTAATACATTTGTATTATGTTTAGATATCTATGTTCTGTGTAACTTTGTTCCAGCACTTCAGGAACCAGGGGTTAATTTTGTGTTCAGCTGGGAATGTTGCAAAGTTGTCTGGGATATTTCCAAGTAATTCTTTTGATGTTACTCTTTTAATGTCGCAGTTACACCCACCAATCAGGGGCTGGGTCGTAATGGAAGCACCTGCCAATGTCCCTCCCTAAATGTAGCCTGGCTGTGCCATGGGGTCTGAAAGATTCAGTCTCGGGCTAAGTGCTGTTCTATGTCGGTGCCAGGCCTGGAGTCCAGTTCCAGAGGACACTGTGTGGGAGAAGAACAGGGGACTTCTCCTCAGGGAGGTCCCTGCGCTTTGTCCTGCAGGGTATTCCCCAGTTGGGCGTGTGTATTTCTGTATTGACAGTTGTGGATCTTATTGTCCAATAATTTCAATTTGATCCACTCTGTTGTTCTGTCTGGCGAATTGACCGCTGGTGTGTTAGTCCTGGTCTCCCGTGACATGCTAGCTCTGTCTTGTTGTTAAAAACCATGATTTTCTTCCTTTCTAGCGGTGCTGGAGAGCTCCATTTTAACCTCCCAGACTTCTACAATTTCAAACTCTTATCTCCTGAACAGAGCATCGCATTTAATTAAAACAGCGTTGGAAATAGATTTAAGATGCATCACCTGCAAGTGGATTTTTTTTTTTTAAATGCTTTTACGGATTGTGAAAAGCATTACTACACAGCCTTAAACCTTACCGATTTCTCCAGAGTGCTACTGCTAGAAGCGCAAGAAAAGAATCCTCAAAGACAACCTTGTTATTAGGTAACATTTATTACCGAGCATCACTTATTGCACCTTCAGCAAAAGTACACTTTGCCAAGGGCCACGGGGTCTTTGAAAAACACATTATACAATATAAGAAGCTTTGCTTGGCAGAAATTCCCTTCGTATTGTGCTTAATCTAGGTCTCATGTGGCCATCTATTATGCATTTTATTTCAGACTATTAAAATCCGCATGAATTTTAAACAATGTATATTATTATATGTAGCATGTACATGGAGGGTGCAATAAAAAAATATATTAGCAATACAAAGATCGCTATTTAACCCCTTTGTTGCCAAAGAGGTCAGCAATGCAGAGGAGTGAGACTGTAAAATCAGGGGTGGGGAACTCCAGTCCTCATGAGCCACCAACAGGTCAGGTTTTCACGATATCCCTGCTTCAGCATAGGGGGCTCAATCAGTGCCTCGGTCGAAGTCTGAGCCACCTGTGCTGAAGCAGGGATATCCTGAAACCCTGACCTCATGGTGGCCCTTGAGGACCGGAGTTGCCCACCCTTGTTATAAACATCCCCAGGTAGAAGATGGCCCACTCCATGCTAGAGGTTTGGCTCTCGGCTTTATTACTCGTTATGTATCACTGCTCTGATTATAGCAGATCTTTTGTATGATGCTATCAGGTAATTAATACTTACATTTTCTGTAAAATTCATTGTGAGGAATGCGTACATCAACTAGTCCTTGCAGAACCTGCAATTAAACACATACATACACATTTATATTACACACATACATATAAATATATACACACACATATATATACACACACATATACAGGCATACCCCGGTTTAAGGACACTCACTTTAAGTACATTCGCGAGTAAGTACACAGCGCCCAATAAGCAAACGGCAGCTTGCGCATGCGCCTGTCAACATGTCCTGAACAGTAATACCGGCTCCCTACCTGTACCGAAGCTGTGCACAAGCAGGGAGACTATACAGCCTGTTACAAATGTGTTATTTACATCAGTTATGCACGTATATGACGATTGCCGTACAGTACATGCATCGATAAGTGGAAAAAGGTTGTGCTTCACTTTAAGTACATTTTCGCTTTACATACATGCTCCGGTCCCATTGCGTACGTTAATGTGGGGTATGCCTGTATATACATAAAAATAATCAAACTACATTGTACTATCCTTGTTTTCCAAAATTATTATACCGCAATGGTATGATGAATTCCACACCTCTCACAAAAATAGATTTCGTGATCAAGTCTAATAAAGACGTGGAAAATACAAGTACCGTCCTCTTGAAATAATGATTAAATCTGCAAATATGGTTAACATGTGTTTGGCATTGCTGCCCATGTCCGATGATCCTATAATCTGCACATTCCAGATTTCCTCAGAGAAATCAATTCCACGGGAAATATTTCACACTTCCTGACTTCTAACAAAAGAACATGTAATTTCTCACTGCTTCATATAACCCAAAATAGCTATTTATTAGGAAAACATGATTTGCTTACCAGGATATATTGGATAATGTAAATTTGGCCCTATTAAGCCCTGTATATTTATCCCTTTTGCTGTGTTTCTGGCTATTCTGCCAGTGAACGGGTTAATGAGAAGTAAATATTAGACACAAGTCCAATTTTACTTTGTATATTTGTTTCCGAATGTTAATTTTTTTCAGAATAAATGCATTTTCCCATTTAACACACACAGGCTTCTCTAGCACGTTGGGGAAATGTACGATACAGTATTATTTGATACTGAAACAAGATGGATATAAATAAATAACACATTTTTATCGGCACAGACGTGCATTTATCTATTTGAATGCCCTTTTAGATTGTACATTTAATCCGATACATTTGGGAGAAGTTAGGAAGAGCAGACAGCCACTGGGAAGCCAACGTCCTTTAATGAGCGATGGAAATCTGACGGTCAGATTCCCTGCCATGGGCCATCTGGGCTCATAGGAAGCCGGAAGCACGCAGGCTCAGTTCCTGTAGTATAATATGTAATCGTTAAGATGCCTAGAAAAGATCACTTTTCTGTCCTTCAAATATGAGCAATGAACATTGCGTCTTTGTTCAGATGAACGTATTGAAATGGCAATCGTTCCTAACTAACCCTCTTTTTGTATTGGAACCAAGGAGTCCCCTGGAGTTGAACTTGAGCTATTTATGTGCTCCGGATCCAGAGTTACTTACGGGTGAAGTTACTTGTATTACGACTTGGTTTTTAAAGGGGGATTTTAAATGGCCGTCCAGTAGACAACCTCAACCGATTATGTTGCTGGCCTGAGATTTGGCAGCCATTTTGTTTCCCCTGGAGGGAGATTTAATCTCTGGAACTTCGCTTGTATCTCTGGAATAAGAGCTGTACAAATTGAATAGGGCAGGGTCGGGCAACTCCAGTCCTCAAGGGCCACGATCAGGTCAGGTTTTCAGGATATCCCTGCTTCAAAGACTGCGCCACCTGTGCTGAAGCAGGGCTATCCTGAAGATCTGAACTGTTGGAGGGGCTTGAGAACTGGAGTTGAGAACCCCTTCTCAAAGTACTGTATACACAACATGTGTAGTACTGAGCAGTGCAATTTCATTTTTCATATAAGCGGTTTCCACACTACAGATGTATTTCTGATATAGGGCCTTATTCTATATTGTCCAAAGCAGTGAATGGGGCAGTTCGGACCAAAAAACTGACCAAATAGTCGCTTCAGATGATACAGAATTACCCCCATAGTGGTTCATAGTTGTTATAGGAATCACAAACTGGATAACATTATCCTTGCACGGCAGATGAATATCAGAGAAGCAAAGTCACATTATTTTAGCACGCCACCAATTGTCCACACAACTGATAACAGCCCTATTTTTAATTTAGGCTCTCTCTAGTATCTAAGATTTGGGGTGAGAAGAAAAATCAGTGGTTCTGTACCCGTATCAAACTAGATACGGTAATTTGTGCAAAAGTGCAAAATGTCTGTAAAAAAATAAAATGTAATCTTTTAGTTCTTTAAATAACAAGAAACATATTGTTCAAGTTGGATCATTCTAACGCCAGTTTCTTAAGCAGATAGATAGCGACACAATAGGTGAGATGATAAATTCTTCAAAGTTTAGGTGTCTTCAAAGTTTAGGTCTCCTCTGGGACAGAGATACAAAGTACATCTTTACTCCCACGGTCATAATGCATTTCTGCATTTAATGTGACCAAGAACAGTGGAACAACGTTTCAACCTGAAACGTTGGCTTGACACTGTGCTTGGCTGTCACATTAAATGGAGAATTGCATGAAGAACTTGTGAGTAGAGATGTACTTTGTACCTCTGTCCCAGAGGAGACCTGCACGTTGAAGAATGTGTTTGTCTATGTAGTGTTGGCTGCACGAGCCGGACTATCCCCGCACTTTGGAGCAGAGATGATAACTTAATCCATATTGTTCTGCTTTACCTGCTGGGGAATCCTGAAACGGACATATGAGCAAAGTTTCAGCATCTCCTCCATTTCTCCAGCCGTGGATGGGATCAGAGGAACAGTATGGACATTGGCCGTTTCCTTTAAGACTTTCAGCTGTTTTAAGAATTTGCTCTCATTCGGGTACTTCAGCCCTAAGTATGAAGACCACAGAAAGAGACACAATCATCACTATAAGCTCTTTTCAGGAACTCTTGTGCTTTGGGGTTTATTGACAAAAGTCCACCAAGACCCTAAACATTGAAATGAATGGCCAGTAAGAAGTGTCAATGTTTGTTTTTAGTGAATAAACCCCATATAATGGCATTATAATTAACCCACTGATTACAGCCCTGCTATGGCACAGACGTAATTAGGAGATTTTTATTAAAGACTTCTGAAAGTAACGTTTTCCCAAGACTGTGGGTCAAACAAGGGCATATTTGCCACTTTTCCTTACATTTTAATGAAACTGCCCCAATTTTAGGCAGTATACTGACCATTACTGAGGTTTTCCACTGACAGGCAGAATACAATCAATCAGTGGCTCAGTTGTTCATTGGCCAACTTCCATCCTCCAGGGCCACCAACAGGGCAGGTTTTCAGGATATCCCTGCTTCAGCACAGACGGCTCAATCAGTGGCTCAGTCTGTGCTGAAGCAGGGATATCCTGAAAACCTGCCCTGTTGGTGGCCCTGGAGGACACGTGATCTGGCATGATAGAGAGAGGGGCGTGCTGACAAAGAAGAGAGACAATCACTTCTCTCAAAGTTGCCAGGTATACGGCACGGCAGTTTTAGTGGGATGTACCCGGCGCTGTACTTCACCGAGGCAAAGAAGAAAAACTGAACTTACCTGCCGGACAAATGAGGGACAGACTGCAGAGGTCAGATGGGTATTGGGCAGCATAGACCCCGGCAACATTTCCACCCATCGATGTGCCAACCAGGTGAAAAGGCTTCTTGTTCAGATTGATGCTTTCAACAAACTGTCATGTAAACGATACAATGTTGCACTCGTTAACCACGTCACATTATTAATCTGCGCAGAGGGCGTCATTATCGGTAAATACCCCTCTCCAATAAAACCTTAAAGCTGTCATTTGCAGCGATTGCTATTTATTTCCCCCCGTCTCCCCCCCCCTCATTCCCGTCTCCCCACCCCCCCCCCCCCCCCGTCTCCAAGCTGGTTTTATTTTTTTTATTCTGATGCCTTGTTCTGGAGATATAAGTATTTGAAATATTAATTGAGGTTAAAATGAAGCTCTCCCCAGAGCCCGTTGCAGTCTAAACAATACCAAGGTAATCTAGAGATTAAGAAAATCATGTGTTGTAACACCAGAGCAGGACATGCTAGTGAGGTAAAATACTAAAATAGTGTGAATTAAACTTATATAGGATTCTGGGTGGGGGGAGGGGGGATTGCTGGTTTAAGTAGGTACAAATCATTCAAAGCGCAGCGTAGAATGTTCATTTTATCCCATAGGTCCAAGGACTGTGATACCTCTTACTGGAGCAATGTATCAACCGCAGACTGCAGCTGTGAGACCATCAGACGTGAGACCGCCGCCGCCTCGAAACTTTGTGCACAAGACAACCTTGTATGGTTTACTATAAAGGTATCACAGCCCACAAAGTACCTCACTCTTTCTGGGCCCAACACGGCACCTGTCCCCTTTCCATATTTACTTTAGTCCGTAATATGCAGTTCACTTTTCCCACTCCCAAAGTATTCAATAATAATAATTAAAAAAAAGAAGAAATAATATGTGATTACATTTTTCTAGCAAAACGTATATTTTTATGGTCATTGTTGCTGATTTACCTATACATTAGCCACAAGCTTTTATTGAGTTGCATTATTTGTTAAAGCTTCTGTTAAAATGGAGGGACCAGCAGATGGCAGTGCAAAGGGTGGGGGGCCGTGTCGGTCCTTCCTTCCATGTAGTAACAGAGGAGGGAGAGGGATTGGGGGGTATGCAACTTTTTACTGGACCAACAAGTAGTTGATATTTTACAAGGTTTCCAACCTCTCTGGGTCTTTCAGACCCTAACAAAAAACCTGAAAGTATAATATTGACACGAACATGTCCTGCAAACACTTAAAATGTCAATTTTATTGATATACAGTAATGTCACAATGCTGAAAAAGCCATCGGGATCATGATTTGGATTAAGCTTTTGGAAACCCTTTTAGTGAATGCAAAGATGAGCCAGATGGGGTTTAATCTTATACAAGTGCATGACAACGGAGGATTTTAATCTTCAAAGAATTAGAATGCAGTAGCAATATTCAGAAAGTAACTGTGACATGTGTTAGGGCAATCTATTAAAAGGGCCTGTGATATCATCTCTTGTGGTTACATATTTATACATGTACAAGTGAATGCTTTTGTGATAAATCTACGAAGGTTGGAAAGGGTTCCATGCGTTAGTGCTCAGATAATCTCTTGAGAGGTGAAACCAGATCGTTGTGTAACAGTTATGCTGATAACAGAAAAGGTAACTAGATGAACTGGGTTCAATAAGGAAAGGGAGGTTTGGTATAAAAATAATTGTACCCAAGGAAGGGTTAACACGCCAAAACGTTGTGCGCTGTCAATCTTTACTTATACAGGCGGTCCTCGGTTATCCAATGGAATCCGTTCTGGAAGTAGCGTTGGATAGTGAAACCGTTGTAAAGTGAGTCCCATGTTAATCAGTGACGGTGAGCGTTGAATAGCGCATTCCAGCGTCGAAAAACGGCCCTTCCAGTTGCATTGTAAAGCGTTGGATATGCCAGGGGTCTCCAAACTCAGTCCTCAAGGGCCACCAACAGGCCAGGTTTTATGGATATCCCTGCTTTAGCACAGGTGGCTCAATCCGTGGCTCAGTCTTCAATTGAGCCACTGATTGAGCCACCTGTGCTGAAGCAAGGATATCCTGAAAAGCTGGCCTGTTGGTGGCCCTTGAGGACTGAGTTTGGAGATCCCTGGGACATGCCATTCGTTGTAAAGTGAAACGTTGGATAACGAGGACTACCTGTATACACTAGCGGAAAGTACCCAGCGTCGCTCGGGAATTCCAAGAAAACAACCCCATCCCTCCTCTCACCCCATCCCTCCCCTCCCCTCACTCATCACTTTCCTTTAAAACCTTATGATGACCCCAATTATTTCCGCCTCTCTCCTTCTCCAGCATTCTTAGTTTCCCCTCACTTGCCAACAGACTTCCTCTACGCCTGCTTTCTGTATACACTTTATAGCTATCTGACTCTCCTTATCTGCCACTAGGCTATGTGCATTATGATGTCAAGTGCCAGATACATAGCCTTCCAGATACAACACCCAGTGTCGGACTTTCTTAAGTCCTAGAATTTAAGAATGTATCCAATTGTATTCAAACAGACAACAACCTGCTCCTGGATCTCAGGAACCATCATGCAAAATTTGGTTACGATACGTTAAGAGGTGTCCAAATGCAGCGAACAGAGATCTTTCCAAAATATATAGTAGATGAATGGTCTGCGGACCTTTTATCACTGAAACAAGTGCGTATATCTTCTTCTGGTTACAAATAATTGTACCTTCTGAGCACAATCACACTGAATGTAACCTCAATCATTCGCGATGCAGACACACTGGTGCAGTACCTGGTGTATCCTTGTAACTTGCCCACCAATCGAGTAGTCGTCTAAAGCAGAGCGCGTGGTGCCCTCGTGGCCGGGCATATCTACGCAAACCAGGTGCAAGTTCTTCGGAAGAAACTGTGAGGAAGACAAGTTACAGACACAGGGTTTTATAGTCCGGTCCCCAGAATAAAAGGAACATGGCTTCAGTGGTTAAAGCAGGAATAACCCCCAGCAGCCAGGGGCGTACAGACAGAGGCATTACATATATCGGAGGCCATAGCATCCAAAGTCTATCGCGACAGATCAAGATAGATATATAGATATTTTAAAACACTAATAAATGTTACGTTTGACCTATGTGCTACTTTGCGGGAGCATCTCTCGTTATGTAAACACCCCCCCCCCCGCCTCATTTTTGTTGTCTATTATTTTCGGCTCACTGACATGTCCCCCACACTCCCTAACAACAGAATGTGGTGTGGGTAATAGAAATATTCTTGGCATTTGATGTTCTATGAATGGACGAGGAGTTGAGCGATTTTCTTCATGTTGTGGTGGTTGTAGACAGACAAATGGCCAGATATATATAGATAGTTGTAGAGTGCAGGTAACACTATAGTATATATGGCGTTTCTGCAAAATAGTCGTCATTTGTTTCATAACGTGTGTATGTGTGTGTGTGTGTGTGTGTGTGTGTGTGTGTGTGTGTATATATATACACACACACATACTTTTTTTAAGTTATGGTGGGTGAATAAGGCGACAAGAAACCTCCACCTGTCGCCTTTTTCCCCCACCATAACTTAAAATGTGTATGGTAAATCCTACAGCCATGAAAATTGCAAAGCCAGCAGTACAACCAACCTCACACTGATGAGACCCATTAAGGTTGAAACATGTCTGTGAGTGGTTTCTCTGGCTTTGCATCTGATTCCCATGCTGTGCTTAAAAGCTGTGTTAACAGCGAGCATTAGCTTATGAGGTTTCCATGTAAAAATGGATTTCAGGCAAAAGGTGACACGGTGTGCTCATTTGCATGTCATTTCCCAGAATCCCTTGCTGCAGAGGAAGCACAGTATGCTAGGTGATAATGGTGAAAGGCAGGGTTGCAGACCTGTCTAAGACATGTGAATGTGCACACAAGTGATCTTTTTATTTGATATATATGCACACTCAATGTTAAGTATACTACAGAGGGTATCTGTGCTAGATTAAAAAAATATTCAATTAAAGAAAAGACCAGAATGGTCTAATTATCTGTACCAGACAAAATAAATGCAAAAATAGAGGGTGTTTATTGACTCATTTCACCCAGGAGCCCGCAGTTTCGGTCCCCAAATGGGGGATCTTCAGATATATAACCCCCTATGTACATAGCGCTCCGCAGCAGTAATACACAGCATCATAATAGAACACATCATGGGAACAGGTGCTTAAGAGTAACACTAGGAAAAGGAGTCCCTGCCCCGAAGAGTTTACGATCCAAGCGGTAAGTAGGGAGAACGTACAGAGACAGCAGGAGGGTGTTCTAGTAAGCGCGTCTGCAAGGGGCCACGGTCAGCGCATCCGAGATGTATAGTAATAGCCAATAGACAAGATAATAACATATACCTTCCAGAATAGTAGCATTCCAAGCGCTGTAATGGACACCCACCTTGACTATAGCTAGCCACATGTCTTTATGAGCAGAGAAGCCATGTAACATCAGTATTGACTGCTTGGGACCTGGCCTCCCTCGGTAAGTGTAGCAAAACTTGTAGTTCCCGTAGCTGGCGTATGCCACCTGCATTCCCAGAGCTCTGCGCCAGTACCTGCAATAAAGGAGCCACGCTGCTTACAAATGAAGGAGGATACACAGGAGTCTGAGCATTCAGCTGCAACATAACGAGCGAGGGTATCCCCGATAACCGTGGACCATCTCCAAAAATTATCTGTATAAGATTGGCATGTTTAGAGCTCAAAAAAAGTAATGGCCTATGGCAGGGGGGTCAACTCCAGTCCTCAAGACTCCCCCAACAGGTCAGGTTTTCAGGATACCCCTGCTTCAGCACAGGTGGCTGTCAGTTTCACCTCAGGTAGCTCAATCTGAGCCACTGATTGAGCCACCGATGCTGAAGCAGGGACTGATTGAGCTACCTGTGCTGAAGCAGGGATATCCTTGAAACCTGACCTGTTGGGGAGTGTTGAGAACCTCTTTTCTATTGATTTTTTTCAGGGGGGCACAAATACTACAGTGGAGCAAAATGCATTATTTATCTGAGTTTTAATAGCAATATTTTTGCAATGCCATTTGTCTTTTTATTTTACACAAATCATGTATTTGGGGATATAGTATATCATATTTCCCCAGCTCGATGGTTGAATCAGGTGCTTTCTAATAGATTTTCTGAGCAGGATTAGGAGTGTTATATGAACTAATAGGAATTCTCCAGTGGATCCTTTTGGATTAGCCGGAATGTGATTCACATAGCAATGTGTGGCTAAATCTATTCTAAAAAGCATAAGAACAGCTACCCGGGGGATACACTGGGCACAGAAATTAGGGGATGCCCTATATTATTCTTTGATTAAACACAACCCAAGGGGGGGAAAAATATGACATTTTTCCAGGATCTTTAAAATGACTCAAATACTATGAGAGTTGAGCAATTTCTTTTTAAGAGCTAAATATGGGTTGACTAAAAAAAGACTCGTCCACAATTCCTCGACGACTTACCAGTAATAAACTTTGATGAGTGCAGAAGGCCACAATAAAAAAGAGGCTACAAAAGCCAATATCGGAATAGCCAGGGTGCCCCCTGCGATCAGGAACATGTTAAGTACATCGAGGTCCATCTTTCTTCAGGTTCTGCACTATCCGGGAAGGGAGCGGGTTACTGATCAGCGGTTTGGGCTGTTACGTCTGTGGGTAATAGGATAGAAAGAC
Organism: Ascaphus truei; assembly: GCF_040206685.1. NCBI lineage: Eukaryota > Metazoa > Chordata > Amphibia > Anura > Ascaphidae > Ascaphus > Ascaphus truei. The sequence continues at coordinate 36,512,411 of NC_134499.1, forward strand.
AGGGTGGGTCATATATCACAGTAAAACAATGCAGATTCATCAGCGAACGATTGTGGGATAAATTTACCAAGCAGTCTTCTGCCATAAGGCACCTTCCAGACCACTCAAGTCACTGGGTTTTAAGGCGGCTTCCAGCACCAGAAGGTGTTTTATGGCAGAAGGCGGTTTAGTAAACATGGGCCTGTAGAGACAGTTATAAGCAGTATAACGTGCAATAAAGTGATAAGCCTCTTCAACAATGTAGGTGTTAAATGCCCTTAAATATTAATCTGTCAGTGGGATAGGAAGAACTAACCTGGATATTAAGGATTATTAATCACTGTGTTTTTGTGGTGCTATAAAATAATCAAACTCAAGCAAAATTGTCAGCATACAGATTCAGCCATTCTATCAGCTACACTGTACGTCTCTTGCCACATGAAACGTCTGTTTGTCAGCAGGTTTCTCCTTGTGTTAAACATCAGCACAGTTTATCACTGACGGAAGCCTGTGATTCCAGTGCAGGAGGACCATCTCCGCACTTACAGTGTGGTCAGGAGGACCATCTCCGCACTTACAGTGTGGGTCAGGAGGACCATCTTCGCACTTACAGTGTGGGTCAGGAGGACCATCTTCGCACTTACAGTGTGGGTCAGGAGGACCATCTCCGCACTTACCGTGTGGGTTAGGAGGACCACCTCCGCACTTATCGTGTGGGTCAGGAGGACCATCTCCGCACTTACAGTGTGGGTCAGGAGGACCATCTCCGCACTTACAGTGTGGGTCAGGAGGACCATCTCCGCACTTACAGTGTGGGTCAGGAGGACCATCTCCGCACTTACAGTGTGGGTCAGGAGGACCATCTCCGCACTTACAGTGTGGGTCAGGAGGACCATCTCCGCACTTACAGTGTGGGTCAGGAGGACCATCTCCGCACTTACAGTGTGGGTCAGGAGGACCATCTCCGCACTTACAGTGTGGGTCAGGAGGACCATCTCCGCACTTACAGTGTGGGTCAGGAGGACCATCTCCGCACTTACAGTGTGGGTCAGGAGGACCATCTCCGCACTTACAGTGTGGGTCAGGAGGACCATCTCCGCACTTACAGTGTGGGTCAGGAGGACCATCTCCGCACTTACAGTGTGGGTCAGGAGGACCATCTCCGCACTTACAGTGTGGGCCAGGAGGACCATCTCCGCACTTACAGTGTGGGCCAGGAGGACCATCTCCGCACTTACAGTGTGGGTCAGGAGGACCATCTCCGCACTTACAGTGTGGGTCAGGAGGACCATCTCCGCACTTACAGTGTGGGTCAGGAGGACCATCTCCGCACTTACAGTGTGGGTCAGGAGGACCATCTCCGCACTTACAGTGTGGGCCAGGAGGACCATCTCCGCACTTACAGTGTGGGCCAGGAGGACCATCTCCGCACTTACAGTGTGGGTCAGGAGGACCATCTCCGGACTTACAGTGTGGGTCAGGAGGACCATCTCCGCACTTACAGTGTGGGTCAGGAGGACCATCTCCGCACTTACAGTGTGGGTCAGGAGGACCATCTCCGCACTTACAGTGTAAGTTTTTTGTTCTGCATATTCCGAAATCATACATGAAATGCAAGACATGCACACATTTCTCATTTAGATTACAGAAGGTAGGGACACAGCAAGGCAAAAGGGATACTTGGCTTAGTGTCAGAATGAGACGAGAGTTACAATAATCTGGTTTTAAAGAGGCAATCCTATGGTCACTTTAAAAAAATAAAATAATAGAAATCTTTTTTGGTTTTATTATGCGCAGCCTTTGATTTGCTTTATTGAAAAAGAATTACCTAAGCTGCCGATCGATTAGTGATGTTAGGTCACGTGACCCGAAGGCGTCATTTGACTCGAGTTGCCATGGCGATGCGTCACATGATGCCGCGTTGACGAAGACAAGGTAGGAGGCACTGCAGAGGCCTCACGCGCTCCCCCGGCACTTAATTTAAATGCTGTGGGGAAGAGCGCGGGGCCTCTGCAACCGCCGCGCCCCCCCAGAAAAATCTTGCACCCCCCACATCAAATACTACAGACCTGATTTATTTTTATTTATTTTTTAAATACACAGGTAGGATATTTCATGGATTGCCCTTTTAAAGGGAGCACCCAGGGGTGCAAGAGAGGGAAGATGCCACCTTGCTTTGGGCTCCAAAATGACTATTATAAAAGCACTGCAGTGACGGAGTACATATTTGACACATCTGCACGTTATATACAAAGTATCACAATGCAATACTACTCTGCCATAAGCAAACTCAAGCGGTGACTCTTCACATAGTTTCTTCACCTTTGCTTATCTTTACAACCTATTAATATTGTGTCACTGCAGCAAGGTGACCTTGTGTCCCACGGAAGGGAAAGCCCTGGAACGTGTTGCTCCTGATCACGGAATTAAAGGCAGTTCTCATACACCTGAAACTAACGGTTCTTTTGTTTCTCCTGGGATTACCAGCACTCCGGTCACACACAAGAAGGTTCTACGGGGGAAGAATCTCCAAGCGCCAATTCGGATCCGTCAATGGCACAATAACTCACATCGGCCGTTAGAGACTCCCGGCGAAAAAACGTTCACCTATGATCAAAAATCTCTCTCTGCCAAGTATAAACCAAACATATGGCAGTGCTAATCACACCGATTTCATCTGCCACTTCTCTGTGTCAGGGCTGGCCAACTGCAGTCCCCAAGAGCCACCAACCGATCAGGGTTTACGGATATCCCTGCTTCAGCACAGGTGGCTCAATCAGTGGCTCAGTCTGAGTCACTAATTAAGCCACTGGTGCTGAAGCAGGGATATCCCGAAAACCTGACCTGTTGGCAGCCCGTGAGGACTGGAATAAGCTACGCCTGCTCGATGTAATTGCATAATGTGAACAGAAAGGTTATTGGCCTGTGGGACAAAGCACACGCCATCATTCGTGAGCATGTTCCTCCAAGGTTGGACAATTGTATTCCGCTTTGTCAGCAAACTTTTGCTGACTAAGGGACATGGCAAAACCTCTCCGACACCAAAGGGGTTAAAAATACAGCCCTGCTTTGCTGAAATTGCCCTTGTATTCCTAATTTATCTGTTTGTAAACTAAAACAAAAAAAGTGTGTAAAATGGTGTTATCCACCCTACTGTCACATGTTATACTATGGTGGATCCTGTAGGAAAGGATTCTGGGTAATGTCATGAACTCTGACCCTAGATCCACAAAGTCCATTAAATCCGGACACATACCGTGACGTTACCTAAAACAGGAACGGATGTTATTTCCCTGGAGTTTAATGCGTATCCTTAAAGCTAATTATATGCAAAACCAGCAGCAATTCTGCATCTCATTAACATTGGCACGTTAAATTATCTTTCAAAACAGGATGGTAAGTATGTCCCGGGCTGATACAGACCCGGAAAAGGGCATGGCTCGTGCTTCTGGTAATGAAGTCACTAAAAGCTACTGGGGTTGAAATGCAAGAGAATCATAAGCCTGCAATGGTGATCACAACTACGTAACGTCGTAACCAGTTAAAACTGCAGTTCAGTCAATATCCTGCATGTGTGTTTTTTTTAATAAATCAGTTCTGTAGTAAGAAAAAATACTTTTAGCATTTTCTGTTTTTAAAAAAACAACTTTGAAAGACTAATTTTCTTGTATTCTATTTCAACAACCATTTGCTAAGGCACTGCCCCTTCGTGTCCTGTCACAAGCCCTGGCACACCCCTTTGTCAGCCCTGCCCTCCCTCTAGCACATGTCAGTGCAGGAGTGCTCATGAATATTCATGAGCTTCCACTGACAGACAAGCAGAATATAAACAGATCCCTTCACTAATTATGTCACCAAATTTCGACCTATCAATACATGGAGAACGAATTGACCTGCAGCTATACAGTTCTTTAGGTAATTAGAGATTGCACACATAAAACTATTGAAGTAAAAAAATAAAAAAAAAAATTAAAAAAAAGACTGAACTGCAGCTTTAAACCTTCCAGTAACGGATGTGTTAACGAGCGGCATAAACCCTAAAAAGGGATTGCAATAAAACAGAAGTTGAAAGGGTTAAATAATTGGAGAGTATCAAAAATCCGTAGAGTTACAAATAAAGATAGAACAACCGCTTGAGTCCGAGGAGCCTGTAAAGCAAGAGGTTAACCCCTTCAGTATAACATGGGTTAAAGAGCTATAGAGATTAGAACACATTATGTAACCACAGTCCCAAAAGAGTTACAATATCAATAGAGTACACCAGGATATCTCCACTATAGAGATCCGAATAGTGTGTGTGTGTGTGTGTGTGTGTGTGTGTGTGTGTGTGTGTGTGTGTGTGTGTGTGTGTGTGTGTGTGTGTGTGTGTGTGTGTGTGTGTGTGTGTGTGTGTGTGTGTGTGTGTATCTGTGAATATACAACTTGTTCAGGAAAAAAGGGACCCCTTCGTTTTTCATCATATCTTATATATTGTTCGCTCAATCCCCATGAATGTTTGCACAATTGTAGGTCTGTTATTCAGATTAACACTACATAAGAAGCACAATGTAGACCAGGGGTGCACAAACTTTTCAATCCCCCCTGCCTGCTATCCCCCCCACCCCCTCTTACCTGGTGTCCTACGTCTTCTGACGTCACGATGTCATGTGACATCGCGTTGCCATCATGCGACCCCGCGGCATCATTTGACACCACGATACCATGGCGATGTGTTGCTGGAAGCCGTGGGAGACCAGGTAACTGAATTTACAGGGGCCTTGCGTGCGCTCCCCGGAATTTAATTTAAATATCTTGGGCGAAGAGCGCGGCGCATCTGTAACCGCCGCACCCCCCCCCCCCCCCCAGAAAATCTCACGCCCCCCAGTTTGCACACCCCTGATGTAGACAATCAATTGATATTAACTAAATTGATGCCACTGTATTAGGTCAACAAGTGCCAGATGCACTGCGGGAGGTAAGTGTTCACTTTAAGAGAAATAGGAGTTCTTCATGCGTAGTTGGTAAATGTGTTACACTGGTGTAATCTAATCTGAAACACTAAGATAACTATGTTTGAGTTCTAAGTATGGTTCAAAGTGTGTGTCCACAATGTCCTCCTGCAGAAACACGCGCCCGACGACGAGAACGCCGCTGTCTGATTGCATAGTCGATAACACGTTAATCTAGCTGCTCTCCCTGCAGAACGATACAAATTACATTTTCAGTCCCCCTAGCGCCCATCCTTTATCAGGAACATTTTATGCAAGCGTTTTGGACCATAATTTTTGCTGTCTCCAGCACTTTATAACGTACAGAACTCTGTGTGTGTGTGTGTGTGTGTGTGTGTGTGTGTGTGTGTGTGTGTGTGTGTGTGTGTGTGTGTGTGTGTGTGTGTGTGTGTGTGTGTGTGTGTGTGTGTGTGTGTGTTTGTGTGTGTATTTATTTATTTTTAAGGCAAAAACAAGAGAAGCACTTTTCGCATATTTGTTTTTGTGACAGTTAGACTTCTCATTTTACACAACTATTTCTATTAAGTATATTTTCTTTATGTGTCAGTACATTAGCACTTTTTTCTATCACAATCATATCAAGTTTTCTTGATCACTATTTTGTGTGTGTGTGTGTATATATAATATTTATTATATACATTTCTGTACAGAAAGAGTTACTTGTGTGTATGTGTACAGACACATATACATACCTTCCTAGTATGTATACACACAGACAGACATATATATCTATTCAAAAATGGAAATAATAGAGCCATAGATCAGAATATAAACTCCACAATGATCATAATGCATATACTGAACGTATACATACATACATACATATAAATGAGTACTTCAGTATTAGGTGATAAATTGTTAGTCCAAATAAAAAAGTTATCACCTAATACTGAAGTACTATCGCGGCTATTTCCGTTCCGTTATATATGTATGTGTGTCTGCACGTGTGTATATGTATGTGTGTGCATATGTATGTGTCTGCGTGTATATATGTATCTATGTGTGTATATATGTGTAAATATGTATATATGACTGTATGTATGTATATGCGTGTCTGTATGTATGTATGAGTGTATATGTATGTATGTGTGTATGTATATGTGTATATTTATGTGTGTGTGTGTGTGTATATTTATATGTATGTGTGTGTGTATATGAGTGTATGTATATGAATGAATGAGGCATGTATATGTCTGTCTGTATGTGTGTATATGTGTATAAGTATGTGTGTATATTTATAAGCGCTATGTACATTTATGGCGCTATATAAAGACACACAATACAATATGTATGTGTGTGTGTATTTATGAGTGTATGTATGAATGTATATGAATGCGTGTCTGTATGTATGTGTGTATGTATGTGTGTATGTATGTATGTCTGTCTGTATGTGTGTGTGTATGTGTGTGTGTATGTATGTGTGTATGTATGTCTGTATGTATGTATGTCTGTATGTGTGTGTGTGTATGTGTGTGTGTGTGTGTGTGTGTGTATGTGTGTGTGTGTATGTATGTATGTGTGTATATATGAGTATATATACTGTATGAGTGTATGCATGTATATGTAAGCGTGCGTCTGTACGTGTGTATATATATATGTATGTATGTGTGTATATATGTATGTATATGTACACAGACATTACCTCTTCCCGTACAGGAATGTATAGACACCCCCCACATACGATTAGAATGGGCCGGAGCCGGTATCATTACACACCCCCTATATATATATGTGTATGCTACACACATAGTGCCTGACAATGCAGGGCGCGGTGCTGCGGCCTTACCTGCCCCCTGCCGCCGCGTGCATAAGCTCCGGTAACACAGCCGGTCAGTACCGGGATCACGGGGCCCGGAACCGGCACCGCCGCACTCTCCCAATGGCGAGGGAGCAAAGTGCAGCGGCCGCACATACAGCGCCGCGCCGCCAGAGGGCAGAGCGGTGCAAATCCCATGCGCTACCGAGCACACAGGTCACAATGAGCATGACACCTTGGTTAGTTGGCTGGTTGGTTAGTTAGTTAGATGGCTGGTTAAAGGGCTAGTTAGATAGTTGGGTAGTTAGATGGTTAGTTGGCTGGTTAGTTAGATGCCTGTTAGATGGTTAATTAGCTGGTCAGATGGCTGATTAGTTTGTTAGATGGTTGGTTGGCTTGCTGGTTAGATAGTTCGTCAGTTAGATGGCTGGTTAGTTATTTTGTTCACAATTCTGATTCTTATAGGAATTCTGCACCTGATTAACCACAAAAGGCTCAATGCGGATCCCACAAATTACATTATTCTATAATAGGGGATATAATGAAGGGTTCCAGTTTTCTGTGATTTTTTTGTGTATAAAATGTGTGTTTAATTTGTATTTTGGGTTTTTCATTTTTTTTCCATCCTTGTTAATTAGTGTTAACAATGAAAAGAATGGACACACATTTGAATTGGGTGTTTATTGGTGTACTATATTTTTGCTTCCATACTTCCCCTCGTGTTACCTGTGTCTCCCACTTGTGTCTGGCCTGGTACAAGAGGTAGAACTCACAAGGAAAGGGCCTTCGTATCTGTTTTTGGATGTATGTATATTTATATAGCGTCATCCATGTACATAGCGCGTCACAGCAGTAATACACGTGGCATAATATTATAACACATAGTGGGAATAAGTGCTTTAGACATTAAAGTAACATTAGGATGGGGAGTACCTGCCCGAAGAGCTTACAATCTAAGTACTTTTTTTAACTTGAAATGCAAGATGAGGCAGTTGTTTTTTTCCGGATAAATTATATATATCAAATAAAAAAAGATAACTTGTGAGTACATTCACATGTCTTGGGCAGGACTGCAACCCTGTCATTTACCATTATCCCCAGCATACAGTGCTTCCACTGCACCAAGGGATTCTGGGAAATTGCATGCAAATGAGCACACCGTGTCACCTTTTGCCTGAAATCCATTTTTACATGTAATCCTACAGCCATGAAAACTGCAAAGCCAGTACAACCAGCCTCACACTGATGAGACCCATTAAGGTTAAAACATCCTGTGAATGGTTTCTCTGGCTTTGCATCTGATTCCCATGCTGTGCTTAAAAGCTGTGTTAACAGCAAGCATTAGCTTATAAGGGTTCCATGTATGGATTTCAGGCAAAAGGTGACACGGTGTGCTCATTTGCATGTTATTTCCCAGAATCCCTTGCTGCAGTGGAGGCACTGTATGCTGGATGATAATGGTGAAAGGCGGGGTTGCAGACCTGTCTAAGACATGTGAATGTGCTCACAAGTGATTTTTTTTTAAATATGCTATACGGTGGAGGTTTCGTCGCCTTTTTCACGCACCATAACTTAAAATGTGTATCGCACGCACGCACGCACGCACGTAGAAACAGCGTCAGTGAAAAAATAACACGTAAATAGAAAATTTGCTATTTGGAAAAAGAGGAAAAGAATACACGAGTAGAACGTCTCGAGGTGCCGGTGTGACCAGGAAACACTGTGGCACTGACTCCCAGAGTAACAGATACTAACGAAGAAAAGTCCCAAGCACTCGCATTCCAAGTGAAAAAATAACGACTTCCATTTATTCCATAATGTGTTCAGCAAGAGTGACAGCAGCAAAGAGAAACCACGTTTCAAGTCACAAACAGGGAAGGAAGGAAGCTTGACACAGAGTGGTTGTGACCTGAAACATGGTTTCTTTTTGCTGCGGTCGCTCTTGCTTAAAACATTATGGAATAAATGTAAGTCGTTAGTGCTGGGGACTTTTCTTTTTTAGTGTGTGTATATATATATATATATTATTTTTTTCAGTAATGATAGAAAAGCCTCACTCTGCTAGAGAAAGATCCCACAACTTGGGCTTTTGAGGTTCACTGGTAATCCAGACCACGGGCGCGCAATCTGGGGGGCGCACGATTTCCCGGGGGGCGCACGATTTCCCAGGGGGCGCGCAGCAGTTGCAGAGGTCCCGCGCGCGTCCCCAAAGGCCTGTAAATTAAATGCCGGGGGATCGCGTGAGGCCTCTGTAACTCACTTACCTTGTCTTGGGTGACGCATCGCCATGGAAACTCGGCATCAAATGACGCCGCGGGGTCACGTGACCCTGCTGCGTCATTTGACACCGGAGACAAGGTAAGGAGGGGGGGGTCGCGAGCTGTGGGGGGTGCTAACTGAAAAGTTTGCGCACCCCTAATCTAGGGAGCACAAGTTAATAATCTTTGCATTCACATGTGAGAGGTTACCATAGTAACCTTTCCACTGCGCCGGGCTCTGGAGAGCGCTCCCTTTTAACCTTCCCGACACAATATTAAAAAAGTTTATATCAGGATAAAAACAGTGTTGGCAAGAGGAAGAAAAGAGTTTCTTACAGGGCCAGGTCCACAAAACCGTGCTCCACTTTTGATATGAGTGGGAGTAACGGCGTGTAAAGCTTAGCACCCCTTAGTGGATCTGGGCCAAAGTAGGTCAAAAAATAAAATGCAAAAAAAAATATATGTCGATCAGTGCGGAATAGCGCTGTAACGGAGATCCAGTGAACTTTGCCCCTTGTGTAACACCTTTATAGTGTGTCGCAATCTGGTATCATACAATAACTTCATCTTCTGGAAATGCTGAGCGTGAATATCACAGGTTTAGCTCCTGCAGAAACTAAACACGAAACAGGAGCCGAGTAAGGGCACTCTGCCCCCTGCTGGGTGATTGATGAATATATTAAAATAAACTTTATTAGTATCCAATTAAAATGAGTGTTAAAACGACAATTAAACGCATAAGTGATCCTAATGTATATACATTATGATGTGTTCTGGATCAATGATAAGCTACTGGAATAAGAACTTAAATGTATGGACGTATTAGTAGCATTGATGTGGATCAAAATATCCACTGACCCTTTAATAAGAGCAAGAACTCTAGTGTTTAGCTAAATAATCACTGTCGCTGGAGTGATACCCAATATCAGCAACCCCCCAGATCCTCAGGCAGTGTTCTTGCTGATAGTGATGCCCTTGCCTGGTCTGCCCCCTTGATCTAATATGCTATGCAAAAAACTTGATGCCTAGGTAGTGTAGCACAAGGAGCACCACACAGTAGTGAGAGAACCAGTAGCTCACATGTGTAAATATGGTAACGTTAAGGTAGCGAACACAATGTAAGCGCACACTGCTAGATGGTGTAAGGATTCTGGGTAAACTCTTCCAAACTCACTTAGGCCATCGGGTCTTAGATAAAGGAGCATGTTACACGTGCAGTTACCGGCAACAGTGTTGCCAGACGGTTCCTTCCCAAAGGCATTTAAATGAAATGCCGGGGGTCCCTTACCTTTGCTCAGATGGCTTGTGGCGACAAGGGGTAACGTGACACAGCGTTTTCATGGCAATGGGACGTCACATGACGTTGTGACGCCAGAGCCAAGGCGGGGGCAAGCAGGGGAGGAGAGCTGGCAGGGGGGCACAGGGGAGAAAGATTGCGCACCCCTGCTCAAACCCACTACCCTAAAAACCCCTGTCCTGAGTATGCAGCGACGGAGTGTCCCTCTTTGGCCGAACGCTGGCGGGGACTTGGTTGCGGGGAGGCTGCCGTGACCAAATGTCCCATCCCGTAGCCGGGTGTCACAGTTGGGGTCAAAATAGAGGACTTGATATGAAATGATGATAACACACCGTTAGGTTGGTAATAGCAGTATTGTCCTAGCGTTTGGGCCATAACCATTAAACTCAGGGAGCTTGTGCTAAGGGACTCCGTTGAATATACAGTATGTAGAACAACCGGTTTCTCCTCCCTACAGCCAAAATGCCACGGTACTGAGTAAAACGTGTTTGTACTGGGGACAGTCCCCTATATTTATATCACTTACGTATAGATATGGGCAAATTGGTCAACATTCGAGCCGAAAATTTGCTGTGGTATTCTGAACGAAATGAAATTGGCGGATGAATCTTTGAAGGCGGATTGGACAGTAACATTTTTAGGACGTGTACTCCTAAAACCGCCGTTGTTTTCGCTTTGCCGTCACTGTTCGGCGAATGGCTTAACATCCGCCGATCAATGTTTATACCATCGATACCAATGTGCAGAGAGTCGCGCTCCAACGTTTGAACATTCGTGCACAAATTTTTTCTGATGGAACAAAAGAGAGAGGCGAATTGGAGACTGAGCCTCGAATATCCGTGGCTGCGAAGACACGCCACGTTCGCAGGGAACGCCAATGTCTGCGGGGGGGGGGGGAAGGGGTGGAGGGGAAATCGCCATTTTTCAGACGTAGGTTTGTGCAGCAGTGCATGGCGTTCTGTCTTGATGCGCGCAACGTAACTGCCGTGCATTTTCAGCTCCGTTTTGCAGCGGTTTCATGCCGTCTCGGTGCTGCAGACCACTTGTCACTTGCCCAATCCAGTTCTGCGGTTGTTCCACTGAAATTATGTCCGTGCTGCAGCGAGTATGAAAAACTAAACAAGCAACAATAATACCCACTACAAGCGCTAACCTACATCAAAGTGAACGTGATATATATACACACAATTAAGTGAGTGATAGTCACCACTTGGGTGATGGAGAATGAAGCTGCCAAGGGGACTAATAAAACAGACAATTCCAACCTGTTAACAAAAAGTGCAAATACAAAATAAGAGTTCCCGGCGCTAGAATTAATGTCCAAGATACCGTAATCCAAATGAAACAGTCTCAAATGGGGGCTTCTTAAGATTGGTAAATAAAGTTCCAGGTGGGTGATAAGTTGCTTAACGATGTCCACAGTGATTCTGTAGAAACAGAAAAGAAACACACCAATTGCGCAATACAGGCATACCCCGGTTTAAGGACACTCACTTTAAGTACACTCGCGAGTAAGTACATATCACCCAATAGGCAAACGCCAGCTCACGCATGCGCCTGTCAGCACGTCCTGAACAGCAATACCGGCTCCCTACCTGTATCGAAGCTGTGCACAAGCGGGGAGACTATAGAGCCTGTTACAAATGCGTTATTTACATCAGTTATGCACGTATATAACGATTGCAGTACAGTACATGCATCGATAAGTGGGGAAAGGTGTGCTTCACTTTAAGTACATTTTCACTTTACATACATGCTCCGGTCCCATTGCGTACGCTAATGCGGGGTATGCCTGTATGCAACAGCTCTTGCCCCTAACCAGAACAATGGACATTGAAACCCCACTTACAAGATAATGGCTTGTGCATACAGGGGAGAGAATCTGTACTGATGTCTTCACTTCAACCCGATAGTTCACGGATCCCACGTGACCGGCCGCAGTGATTCTTCCTTCCGTACGACCATTCGCACTCACAGGGAAAGCGGATACTGCATACCCATGCAGGAAGGGAAGGTTGACACAGATGGTGCAATACGTAATAAACTTTATTTAAAAATTAAAAACTCAAACTACCCACACTTACAATAAATGGGGGATAGTACTATGACTCACGGATGCCGTCCGCAACCTGTCGACAGCCTGATGCGCAATGGGGAGACCTACTGGATGTCATTGCCCGCAGCTCACGAACCGGTGACATCAGCGGTGTGGCAATGCAGGGCGCTCTCACAGCGTCGGGTCGACTATGGTGGCTGGACCGGCTCAAAACACTAAGCTCCTCCTCCCTACGCGTTTCGTGACTCTGCGTCACTTCCTCAGGGGATGAAAAACATTTGAACGATTTCTACTGGATATTTTGGAAGTCGTAGAACCGTCATATCGGGGGCAAGCCATGAGTTGCAAACCTTTCTGGCAGTACAGGGGTTAAGTACTTGGTTACCAGTTACAGGAACCTTTGGGGGCGAAGGGGGTTTCTATTAGTTTCCAGTATAATAATGAGAAGTGGGACTTTCCTGTGGTAAAGCACAGACGTGGGACGGGGGATCAGAGCACAGAAGTGGGACTTTCCTGTGGTAAAGCACAGCAGTGGGACGGGGGATCAGAGCACAGAAGTGAGACGGGGGATCAGAGCACAGACGTGGGACTTTCCTGTGGTAAAGCACAGCAGTGGGACGGGGGATCAGAGCACAGAAGTGGGACGGGGAGAAGCTGCTGTTCCTGTTTCCTTACACAGGGGGCTTGTTCATATTGAACTTAGAGCTCTCACTTCGTGTGGTTCACAAAGAGGCAAATACACCAAATTTCTCACTCTCCCGTTCTCCCCGAGGCGTTAAACATGCTGCTCTTCTCTTTGCTGTTCTCGGTTTCCGTTACCGGGGCTCTCGCCCTCAGAATTTGCTCGTTCAATGTGAGATCCTTTGGAGAATCTAAGGCAGCCAAAGGCGAAGTCATGGATGTCATTGTGAAGGTATGTCCCTAATCCCTTATATCGGCTGCAGGACGCCGCCTCTGAGTAACACCTCAGGGGACAGATACAGCGTTCCCCAATATTTATTGATAACACATTTTACCAGCAGAAATATATTATTAGATTGTAAGCTGTTGGGCTCAGGGACTCCTTTTCCTAAAGGTTTGTGTCTGAAGCGCTTATTCCCATGATGTTCCCATTATATTATTATGTCACGTGTATTGTAAAGCGCTATGTACCTAGATGGAAACTATATTAAGATATCAATACATATGCATCACATCACTTGATACAATATGTAACACGTTTTGTCAGCGAAATAATTGTCACATGATTTATTTGCCCAAAATCTCCTTATAATATCTTAGTGTATTACGCGGACGGCAGATCCTAGTTTTACTGCAGATTGGCAGTTACAATAATATTCCAAGATGTATTAATCAGATTATATGATTGGATTTAGTAGCAAAATTAACGAGAAATAATAATAGATTTCCGCATACTGTGAGGAGTGATCGTTACAGGACAATTATAGGGTGAGGGGTCCTGTAATAGAGGAGAGAGGGGTACAGGACAGTTATAGGGTGAGGGTCCTGTAATAGAGGAGAGAGGGGTACAGGACAGTTATAGGGTGAGGGTCCTGTAATAGAATGATAGGTACAGGACAGTTATAGGGTGAGGGATCCAGTAAGAGGAGTCATAGGTACAGGACAGTTATAGGGTGAGGGTCCTGTAATAGAGGAGTCATAGGTACAGAACAGTTATAGGGTGTGGGTCCTGTAATAGAGTGATCGGTAAAGGACAGTTATAGGGTGAGGGTCCTGTAATAGAGTGATCAGTAAAGGACAGTTATAGGGTGAGGGTCGTGTAATAGAGTGATAGGTACAGGACAGTTATAGGGTGAGGGATCCTGTAAGAGGAGTCATAGGTACAGGACAGTTATAGGGTGAGGGTCCTGTAATAGAGGAGTCATAGGTACAGGACAGTTATAGGGTGAGAGTCCTGTAATAGAGGATTCATAGGTACAGGACAGTTATAGGGTGAGGGGTCCTGTAATAGAGTGATCGGTAAAGGACAGTTATAGGACGAGGGTCGTGTAATAGAGGAATCATAGGTACAGGACAGTTATAGGGTGGGGGTCCTGTAATAGAGGAGTCATAGGTACAGGACAGTTATAGGGTGAGGGTCCTGTAATAGAGTGATTGGTAAAGGACAGTTATAGGGTGAAGGATCCTGTAAGAGGAGTCATAGGTACAGGACAGTTATAGGGTGAGGGGTCCTGTAATAGAGTGATCAGTAAAGGACAGTTATAGGGTGAGGGTCCTGTAATAGAATGATAGGTACAGGACAGTTATAGGGTGAGAGATCCAGTAAGAGGAGTCATAGGTACAGGACAGTTATAGGGTGAGGGTCCTGTAATAGAGGAGTCATAGGTACAGGACAGTTATAGGGTGGGGGTCCTGTAATAGAGTGATCGATAAAGGACAGTTATAGGGTGAGGGTCCTGTAATAGAGTGATCAGTAAAGGACAGTTATAGGGTGAGGGTCGTGTAATAGAGTGATAGGTACAGGACAGTTATAGGGTGAGGGATCCTGTAAGAGGAGTCATAGGTACAGGACAGTTATAGGGTGAGGGTCCTGTAATAGAGGAGTCATAGGTACAGGACAGTTATAGGGTGAGGGTCCTGTAATAGAGGAGTCATAGGTACAGGACAGTTATAGGGTGAGAGTCCTGTAATAGAGGAGTCATAGGTACAGGACAGTTATAGGGTGAGGGGTCCTGTAATAGAGTGATCGGTAAAGGACAGTTATAGGACGAGGGTCGTGTAATAGAGGAATCATAGGTACAGGACAGTTATAGGGTGAGAGATCCAGTAAGAGGAGTCATAGGTACAGGACAGTTATAGGGTGAGGGTCCTGTAATAGAGGAGTCATAGGTACAGGACAGTTATAGGGTGGGGGTCCTGTAATAGAGTGATCAGTAAAGGACAGTTATAGGGTGAGGGTCGTGTAATAGAGTGATAGTACAGGACAGTTATAGGGTGAGGGATCCTGTAAGAGGAGTCATAGGTACAGGACAGTTATAGGGTGAGGGACCTGTAATAGAGTGATAGTACAGGACAGTTATAGGGTGAGGGGTCCTGTAATAGAGGAATGATAGGTACAGGACAGTTATAGGGTGAGGGTCCTGTAATAGAGGAATGATAGGAACAGGACAGTATATATGCTATATGCATTCAGCACAACAGGAGAGCAGAAATACACATATGACTTGCCTATTGTATAATTAAAGGCTAGGCACCCTGGTATTTGATGACTTATTGGCTAGTACCAACTTGTTAGAGAAAGTTTCATTTCAGCGAAGTACATTCTTCTGGCTATAAGCTTTCATCTGCGAAATATCTGGAACATCTGGTGTGAATGCCAAAGAATAATGAGAAGGTTGCATTTAAAACTATTTATAAGTGACCTTAGAAAAGCAGGAATCCCCTTCATTTTGCATGTGTTGCTTTCCCTTCGGACAGTGCAAGTGTTACATCACTGTACATCTGATCTTTTGCTTAACGGACCTGCTCAGGACCGCAGGCGGCGTTCCCGGGCCCAGGACTAGAGCTTCCACTCGGCTTCCCCCCTCCCCCCCAAGTGTCGACGTCTTGCGAGAACCACCTCTCTCCCTCACACCTCCATTTCTCTATCCCTCCCTCACCTCTCTCTCCCCCCTCTCCTTTCTCTCTCCCCCACCCCTTTCTCTCTCTCCCACTCCCTCACCTCTCCCCCTCCTCAATACACATAACCCCCTCCCTCAATACACCCGCCCCCCCTTACCCTGCGTGCCTATCCCGCAGGCGGATGCGGAAGTTGCACCCTCCCCCAATACACAACCCCCGTCCCCTCCCCAATACACAACTCGCCCAACCTCCCCAATACACAGTTACCCCCTACCCAATACACATAGTAACACCCCCATACACATTGTAACTGAACACACCCACACACACTCCCCTTACCTTGGGGAGGGGGGACCCCTCCGGTGCTGATCCGGGGGGAAGATGTGGAAGTTGGGCCTGACTTCTGGGCGGGCTTGATGTTTGGTGCGTGAGCGAGGGTGGGGCCTACGTGCGAGGGTGGGGCCTACATGGGAGGCTGGGCTACACCAGGGGGTAGAGCTGGGGCCCAGCAGCCGGACATTGATGTTGAGCCCAACCTCTGGCTAGCCCAACATCCAGCACCTGGCCCGGGACAGCGGTCCCTGCTCTCCCCCCTGGTCGTCGGCCCTGGTCCTGACACAAATGTAGTCGAAAACTATTGTAATATCCAGCCGACATCCATATAATGCTGACTTGGAGGAGCACAAACTGATAGCGACCTTATTTATAGGTAATTTCTCGCTGTGACATCACGCTGCTAATGGAAATTAAGGACAGCGGTAACAAAGTCTTCCCACCTCTAATGGAGAAACTCAACAGGTATGGAAAGAGATATCTAAATATACAAGATTTTACATTATCCGCGGACCATCTGTAGACGCCACTCATGGTCACTTCTAGACCAAGTGGCAAGAAAGGAGAAAATGTTTGAATGTTTACAAATTATTTATTGTTATTTTTATAGCCAATCAAAGTCAGGAGACAAATTCCATTATGTAATTAGCGAAAGGCTTGGACGCAAGACGTATAAAGAACAATACGCATTTATTTATAGGTAAGTAACCAATTTATTTAAAGACAGATGCTGCCAGCTTGTTCTGTTAACATTCTGTAGAGAGCTTGTTCTAGAACAGGGATGCTCAACTGCAGTCCTAAAGTCCCACCAACAGGTCAGGTTTTGAGAATATCCCTGTTTCAGCACAGGTGGCTCAATTAGTCCCTGCTTCAGCACAGGTGGCTCTATCAGGGGCTCAGTCTTTGATTGAGCCACCTGTGCTGAAGCTGGGATATCCTGAAAACCTGACCTGTTGGGGGGGGTGGAGGGGGACTTGAGGACTAGAGTTGAGCACCCTTGTTCTAAAGAAATAACACTCTGTAGATATATCTTTGCCATGTAGAAATAATCATTACACAATGACAAGTGACACTAACATGTTATCAATTGCAGTCCACACAATATTGGTAGAAATCTGTAATGTGTGCAATGTGTAAGAATGAACGATGAGATTTGCACACCTACTTTCGGTGCATCTCCGATGCACCCCACAGACACCCTGACTTTCCTTGTTTTCCCAGGAAGGAGCTGGTCTCGGTGAAAGAAACCTATCAGTATCCCGATCTTCAGCCGGGGGACTTGGATGCATTTTCCAGGGAACCCTTTGTGGTTTGGTTTCAGGCACCCAGATCAGGTGAGCAATCAGTGTCACAAGAACCCTAGGATTTGGGATGTCAGTTTATGCTTTTATAGCACTTAGAATGTACCCAGACATTGGAATGTAAGTCGGTGAAGTATTAATTCTTGTTTTTATTTACAAACTTAAATACAAAGGAATGCAATAAAACCACCAGCTCTGCAGCGAAAATCACAGTCTCCACTGGAAAGAGCAGCGAGTTCTCGATGCAATGTAGGAACTCAGTATCAAAAAATACAAATCTTTTATCATGAGACGCAGAAAAAGGCGACGTTGCGACCCCAAATGGTCTTTTTCCGGGCATAAAAAGGAGAGTAAGTTATGCTATAAACTTTGGCGTATTCTACTACAGCAGGGATGCTCAATTCCAGTACTCACCCCCCCCCCCCCACCCAACAGGCCAGGTTTTCAGGATATTCCTGCACAGGTGGCTCAATCAGTCTCTGCTTCAGCATAGGGGCTCAATCAGTCCCTGCTTCAGCAAAGATGGCTCAGAGGCTGTGCTGACTCTGGGATATCCTGAAAACCTGACCTGTTGGGGGGGGGGGGGCTTGAGGACTGAAGTTGTGCCCCCCCCCCTGTACTACAGGATACAAAAATAAATTATACCAAGGCCCAGATTCACAGCTCTGTTAATTCCGGGCTCATAACATACTGTTCTCAAAATCCATAATGTATGTTATATTCTCTGAGGTTAACGCAAATACACAAAGCTAATTATATGCGAAAATAACGTCCGTTAGTAATCTCATTAGCACAGGCTTAACGACATGTGAAGTTAGCACTGCCCTGCTTAAGCTTCAAATAACATGGCGTAAAACATCTTACCCAAAGGCGGCGTTACTCCCAGGCAGAACCTGAATAGGTGTATGAATGAAGTAATGAGCGGAAAAGAACCCTATAAATAGCAATATGATAGTCAAATCATACCCAACTGTGGTCTAGAAGGGCGGGGAGCTGCGTTGGTCCTCTCTTCCAGGCAGTAACAGGAGGGAGCGCGAGGAAGGGGTATGACACCTTTTATTGGACCAACAAGTAGTTGATATGTTGAAACAGAGGGTCCCAAGGGCGGGCATTAACGCCGTTTACCTCTGGAGACCCCCTGTTTCCTGTAGGCAGAACTGCTCCTTTAATACAACTTTGTAGTCTCCGACTTCTGAATTCTAACATATATTTCTCCTGTTATGTTTCATGATAAAGATGTCAAAGAGTTTGTGATAGTCCCACAGCACACGACACCTGAAGCATCAGTCCGTGAAATCGATGAACTTTATGATGTTTTTGTTGATGTCAAACAGAAATGGAAATCAAAGGTTAGTCCGGGTCCTTACGGCTTTCTGCACAAACGTATACTTCATTTGGAACGAACGATGTATCAGGCCTCCTATATCCACCATATCTACACATTCCGGGCACGTTGTTCCTGTTTATCATATGACAACTTTCTTAATATCCTCTTTTTGGAAACCAAAAGGAACTTTCTGTGGCTATAAACCAGTAGCCTGTCTATGTATGACTACACCATGCTATTTCCACTGTTTCACACATCCATGCAAAGTCTCACATGTAATAATATATCACTGTAATAATGTGCAGGATAAACTCTATATAGCTGGTATGTAAATCCTATTAGGAAGTGCGGGTGGGACTCATTGAAATATACTTTGCATAGGGATTAGCATATCTCCCAGGGTGCATCAGGTGTGCCCCTTTTTCAGCACATACTGGAGATACTACTAAATTGAAAGTTCTCCCTCACCTGACCACGGATTTGTAATCTGTGACTCGGATTTTCAGGGATACAGGGGATTTGCCTTTTTGTGACTGATCGGCGGCTGGAAGGAACTGGCCAATCGTCCTTATTTAACCCGATGTGTATCTTGTTCCACAGAACTTTATCTTCATGGGCGACTTTAACGCAGACTGCGGTTATGTTCCCAAGAAGCAATGGAAGAACATACGGCTCAGAAATAACCCAGAGTTTACTTGGTTAATTGGTGACAAAAATGACACAACAGTTAGGAGCAGCACGCACTGTGCGTATGACAGGTAACCGCTCACATGAAGTGCAATTAAAAATTTCCCATTTTGTTTATCCTTTTGTGTACCAACGAGGAAACTTGTTCCTTACACTAGCAACGATGGACCGTAGAATGATCCGTCTTGTTCACTCGCACTGCTAAACACAACGTGGCGGCTGAATTACGTTTCATGAGTGAAGGGGCAAAGCTGCTCGCTGCTGCACACTGAAACGACCCATTCTGAGTATATATAGTGGGCATTAATAAGTATAGTCACACCTCCAGTATATCTGTCTTAATGCTATAAGGTTTTAGGAAATGTACACCGCCTTTGGGTCCCGAACAAATGCCACAAACTGACACGACACATCCATCAAAACATAAAGCAAACGGCTCTCATTTCTTGCTGGCGTTTCTGCCTGCTCTCTCCCCCCACCCCCCCTTTACCTAATCGTCGGAATTTTCTGACATCACGACGTCATGTAACCTCACGGCGTCATTTGATGCTGCGTTGCCATGGCGACACGTTGCCAGAAGCCGCCAGAGAGCAGGTGAGTTACAGAGGCCTTGCATGCGCTTCCCCCGGCATTTAATTTAAATGCTTTGGGGAAGAGCGCTGGGCCTCTGTAAGCGCCGCCCCCTCCCCCCCCCCCCGAAAATCTCTCGCGCCCACCAATTTGCGCATTCCTGCCTTATATGTTGTTCTGCCATTTTTTTAGACCAGATATTTTTAATTGCATGCAAATCAAGGGGTGGGCTTTATGTCGATTGGAGGGTCGTTTGATGCCACAATTGAAAGCAAATAATGTAGGGTAAACTCAAGATTATTTACTTGTGAAGAGAAGAGTTTGGTCGTTTTTTACCAGCAAGTATTTGGTGGTTTACACAGCAGAGAAAAAGTCTGAAGTTGCTTCATTTACAATCAGGATAAAAAGTAAAACATTCCAGAGCAGACATGAAAAACAATTAGAAAAAATAAAACAGGTAGGTTTCTTTAACTATGATGCTACTACAACAGCCCAATTGTGTCCAGAGATTAAGGCCAGCACGGAACAGTGTACAAACTTCTATATGTGGGTCACCCGATGAAGGACCCGAGAGGTTGGAAAGGTTGTAACATATCAACTCCTTGTTGGTCCAATAAAAGGCATCATACCCGCTACCCCCTCTCCCCCCTCTGTTACTGCGTGGAAGAAAGGACCAGCACGCCTCCCACACTTCTTTGCTTCTTATGTGGAATAAGAAGAATGAAAACAATTATTACATAGAATCTTAATGAAAAAAGAAATGTGTATTGACTGAGTTGGATATGTTCTGCACGCTATCACTTTGTGACACAATCATTTCAGAATCGTGGTCCACGGTGAGAAACTGATGAGTTCTATTGTGCCACAGTCTGCAGCTGTATTTGATTTCAAGGACGCTTTTGGATTGACTGAGGTTCAGGTAAGATTTCATGATTATTTACTTAAATATAGATGAGCAAAAAAAACACCACTGACTTGGTGCAATACCTTTAATCAATTCCAGAATGAAAATAAATAATATTTATGCACTTGTAAGGATAGTGCTGGCAAAGCAAAATCCACTGTGCACAATTGTAACGGACGTACTCGCCACAAACCGGGACCGGACAGCGAGGCTGAGGTGGAGATAGAGAAACACCGACCTGAGACCGCGAAGCCGGGTCCAGATTGCGGATTCTGTCGTCGTGGGTAGCCGGGTCGGGGTTGGAGATAGCAGAGTAAACGAAGTCCAGGCTGGGGTCAAGGCAGGCGGCACAGGAGCGATGGTTGGGGTCACAGGCTGGGGTCAAGGCAGGCAGCACAGGAGCGATGGTTAGGGTCACAGGCTCGGAGTCAAGGCAGGCAGCACATAAGCGATGGTCGGAGACACAGGCTGGGCTCAAGGCAGGCGGCACAGGAGGGATGGTCGAGGTCACATGCTGGGGTCGGCATCAGGGAAGGCTTCAGCGTCGGGGCTACAGCCCAATGAAGCCTCTGGAAGGAGGAGGCTTACTTACTACATTTTTTTTAAAATTCAACTCTTAATGCCATTTTTAATTAGTTTTAATATACTGAGCATCCTTTGGTTTCTATAGCTGGGTTTAGCCCACTTCCCTAGCAGTGCAAGATCTTTGCAACACTTTCCTGTTTGTGATCATTTGTTGCCAATGTTCCCAGCAGTTTGAGCTGCAAACTGCAACAATAGATAATGTTACCGTAGTAATATAAGAATACATTGTAGCTGCTGAGTTACACTGACTGAAGGATTGATTGAAACTGAATGGCAGCCATTTAGTGATTCCTAGGAAGTAGGATTTTGCTGATTGATCACGGTAGAACTAATCGATCGGCAGCTTAGGTAACAACTTTTCAATAAAGGCAATAAATAAATAAAGGCTGCGTATATTAAAACCAAAAATATATGTTTTATTTAAGTGCCACTTAGATTGCCTCTTTAATATAAATTACTTTCAACATATAGGTCCTAAGCAGCTACCTTTTCTCACGCCTCAGAATAATCCCCGAAAAGCAATGTTAAGAGTAAATTTAAAAAAGGATGTTTTTATCTCGTTATACTACAGGCTCTGGATGTCAGTGATCACTTTCCAGTGGAGGTGCAGTTAAAATCAGCAAATGGTTTTATATCACGAATAAGATCCCTCTTCTCAGAGAAGCGCAGGTCGGGAAGATAATCCCATCAGCCTTTCCTATCCAGACGCCGCTGTGCAGCAAATTGCCGTATTCATAAATCCGGGCTGAAATCTGACCGCAGCTTCTTTTGCCGCGATACCTCCAATATCAGAAGATGATTATTTCACAATGACGTCATCACAATATAAAAAGGCAAAGTCTCACGAAGGGACCAACGTGATCTAGTGGCAGTGATACGCTTAATAGGTTACAACTTGGTGAATGAGGTCTTGGATGTGATACACAGACTATAAAGGGTCCAAGTACCAAGTGTCACAAATGGCATTTTTGGTGTAAAATTGATGTACGGAAACCTTAAACGTAATTGCGCTTATGTGCGGCGATGTAGTAACCCAACCTTACTCAGCGCGCAACTTAAATTCACCTTTTTGACTGCAAATGTTAGCAGCTTATGTAAAAGGTTCATTTTGTCTAGAACTTTTCCGATACAAAAACCATTTGTAAAGCAATATATACCTGTCTCATGATGCTTGAAGTACTGTTGCTTGCAATAAATAAAAATGAAATGAAGAAAAATTGTCTTTTTTTTTTTAACTTATGAACATACTATTGCCATTATTTAATACTGTTACTATGTGCACGGATAAAGCTTTGCTACAGATCTGATATACCGGTAGTGCATCTATTCTCTCTGGAAAGACTAAAAAAAATGTATCAAAAATATTATTTGACAATACTTCCTTTTTATAGTCCCCCAGTGATTTACAATAATGTGTCACCTGTGCATACGAATAACCATGTGAACTAGGTATCTCCCACTGTTCCTTTCATTCCCCAAAGGTAAGGAGCCTTTCCTGGTCTTCCTTTGTCAGATGTCCTATACACCTTAAACCTTTGCCTTGCCACAATTGAAAGGATGTCTGATTTTGTCCTGGGAGGAAGTTTGCATTTCCCAAAATAGGCAGAAATTTAGAGATAATCCCGCATTCTACCTTATTGTCCACCCTACTGCGTAAGTGTCCCTTACCAACATATTATCTGCGATCTCTCGCGGCAATGCTCCCCACTTTGTATGTAGTATATCTCAGATTCATAGGTCTGATCTGACCAGGTCTGTGGGCCCTCTCCATCTTGACCCGGGTTCCACGACGAGGCATTCCCAGTGTCTCTGGTATCCATTTGGAGCAAAAGTCCATTAATTTTATTGGTTCCGCAGACTGTGGGATCCCAATAATGCGCACATTACATTATTTCTCCGTGATCTATTTTCCAGATCGGCCATGTTTTCCTCCAGGGACTGGTTCTTTCCTTTTACATTTATACATATATATTTAGGCACTGTACCGTGTATGAGTCTCACTGGATGTGCTAAAACTGAGCTTTGTCTGTGTTTTATGTTCTGTCTCTGGTTTTAAATATATATTGCCATGCTCAGTAGCACTCCTCTGTGACACTCATATGCTTATATATATGTTGTGGTCATTTTGGGGGTTCAATAGGAGCTTGTTAGGTGTCCAGTATGTTTTACAATTCTTGTCCAGCTAGTCATGGCTGATTGGAGGGTGGCAACCTCCTTCCTAATTTAAGCTCACCCCCTCCCACATTTAAATGGTTATGGGCTCACTCCATAGCATCTTCCACTCAGGGGAACTTGCCTGCTTGCAGTTTGGCTGTGACATCTCTAATACAGAGTGCTTTTCCTGGTAATGTACAGGTTAATAAAAGCTTCAGTCAGACTCAGAACTTTGCAACTAATATTGACAGATTTACTATAAATCATTCTTCCTGTTATTACACAGGTTATTAAGAATTTATATTAGCGTTAGGGACCCCTGATATGTGGTCTGCCGTGGCGTTGGCTCAGGGGCTTACAACAATTTTGGCCAAAAATATCAAACTAAAAGACCATTTTACTTATTAGATATTTATACATATATATTTAGGCACTGTACCGTGTATGAGTCTCACTGGATGTGCTAAAACTGAGCTTTGTCTGTGTTTTATGTTTTGTCTCTGGTTTTAAATCTTTCCTTTTACAGTCTGCATTTCTAGTTGCCGTGCTGCAGAGTTTTCCTCCGGGTCACTCACTCTATTGTCAGCCTCCCCTCTGCTGGTGCGCTGGGAGGCGGGTTTCCCTTTAAGATCCTCTATGGCTCTCTGCAGCTTTTCAAAGCTTTTAGGCTGCGATGATACAGCAAAACGGCCGTGGTGTCGCCCGTAGCGGCGCAAAATCAAATTTTGCAGTAGCCAGCGGGGAGACGGTTGAATTTGGTATAGCCACTTATCACGTTTGTATAAAGCTTGTTTTTTTGCGCCGCGCGGTCTCACTACGGGCGACATCACAGGCGTTTTTCTGTATAATCGCAGCCTTGGTCAGAGTTGGCATGATTTCCCTCCGCACAGCTCTGGCCGCCTCACCATGCTCTCTGTGCCCCTTACTCTCCTGCGGGCCAGAGACATCCTGCCGATTCTCTGCATGCTGCTCCATGACGTCAGCAGCCACCTTGGGTTTTTCCTTTCTCTTCTCTGCCTTCTCAGGACGGTGCTGCTGCTGCTGCTGCTGCTTTGGAGGCATCTTGGAATTTTTTGAGAGATATTTTTCCATCCATCTCACTCGGGACCCATTCCTCTCTCCTCGCCGGTCACTTTCTGTTCAGGTTAGTGCTGTTTTGGGCGATTACAAGCTGGGTTCCTGCAGAGCTCAGCACTCTGCTTTCACTTTGCCCAGCACCAAAACAGAACCCCCCTATCTTTTGGGGGGGGATCTGACTTTAATGCTAAGGAGCCTCTCCTCTAGCTCCCCCTGCTCCACTTGTGCCTTTGTGTGCAGATTATTGCCTTTTTGGCTGCGACCTGGCGGAGCCTTCACAGAGCCCAGTGTTCTGCTGCCATACCCCTGCTTTAAACTGTTATTATAGTAGGCTACTCATTTGAATTGCAATGGTATACATCATTTCAAATGAGTTAAATTAAGCACGGATGCTTTGCTAACCCCCTACAAATGTAACAATGTGTGACACAATCAAGTCCAGATGGAAACAATCCCAAGTCTAAACAGATGACCTCATGTAATGTTTGAGGAACCACAAGACCTGGAATAACCTGGAAAAGGGTCTATTTGATGCGAGAGCTAGGAATATGGTAAACATTGTACCAATTTGTTCAGTATGAGTCACTGTCTGCACTATGTATAGAAGTCAGTGAAGGAAGAACAATGCATCTTATGTACTGTACATAAAGAGCACTAAACAAAGACCTCATTGTTCCACGAATCCTGTCCCTTGTGCGGTCAGCCCTCTATGGCTCGAAATACCTTGTTTTGTAGGACATTCCAACAATGAACAGGAACAGAAGCAAACACATATTCATCAGCCAAATTAGTCAATATACATTATATCAGAAGTGCGCAAACTTTTTCCCCTGCGCCCCCCCTGCCTGCTCTCCCCCCTAGTGTTCTGACGTCACAATGTTATGTCACATGACACCTCGTCGCCAGAAGTCACCGAAGCCAAGGTAAGGCCTCGTTCAAGGTGCTGGCTTCGGCGGGCGGGCGTGCTGACGTGCGTGCTGCCGTGAGCAACAAAGTATTCAAATTGAATACTTGTTGTCAGGGTAGCTACTGCCCTGCCTCCGAAGCCAGGAGTTGCCGCTGACGACAGCTTCAGTAAACGAAAATTTCGTTTACTGCAGCTGAAGCAGCGTCACAGGGACCAAGGCAGCCAATGAAATCATTCTTCAGAATGATTTCAAGGCTGCAACACCTCATCCCTGCTCTCTGTCTGTGGCCGGGAGGATTAGGATGTGACGTCAAAGACACGCCCACTGAACGACAGAACGCCCAGGCTGTCGGCAGGGGATGATCGGACGTCTCCTACACCAGCAACGCGCGCCCTCCATATGCCAAAGCAGGCACCCTGAACGAGCCCTAAGGAAACTTACAGCGGCCTTCACTGCTCCCCTAGCATTTCATTTAAATGCCTTCGGGAAGAGCGCAGGGCCTCTGTAAGCGCCGCGCCCCCCCCAAAAATCTCACGCCCCACAGTTTGCGCACCTGTGCATTATATCACAGCACAACTAAGGGGTATAACCACAATTATAAGCAATACACTCATCACAATTATTGTACCGCTGTGTTGAAGGGCCAGGTAATATAATGGCTGGGAGGTCAGACTGCAGGATGGCTGAGGTTGTGCATTGACCGTAATTAGCAGCATGATGCCATTTGCAAGGGCTCCTGGGAGAAAGCACACAGGCTGGATCTGTTTCCGCAGCTGTGAATGGCTTTCCCAGAGGCAGGCAATCAATGAACGCGAGAGAAGCGCGAATGCGTGTTGCTCTGCACGTTTTATTTTATACGTGTGGTTTGTGTAGTTATATTAACCTTTAAACACATACATCCAGACCCCAGATCCATGAAGCTCAGTTAAGTCACTTAGCATGGTGGTCACGTCACGTCAACACCAACGGTGTGTCTTCAAAGGACAATGACAATGCAAAGCCACGTTTTCTCCGGTAAAAAGCATAGCGGTAACTAAACCGGACTTTAGTGATGATGACATGCACTTTCTATGCTAAGCAGGTGTTCTAACATTAAAACTACCGTCAGTCAAAGGAAACACAGAGGTTTAACGCTACGTTAGTTAAGTTTTACCAATACTTGGCGTTACTCCGAACCAGACATGGTATCTTATTATATGCAAAAACAGCGTCCAAACGACATCTCATTAGGCTAAATGCATGTTATTGGAACATAATGATACAGGGATTGTGCGGTGTCCGGGGTGGGTCGAACGCTTCAGTTAGGGATCAATTACATGGCGTCACTGCCAGACAACTTCCTGCGTTTCTCTCCACTTCAGCTTTTGGGGTCTGGATAGAAGACAAGCTGGCATAGCATCAGGTTACTGGACGATAACATGGCATTATGCTACAACAGGAGTGGCCAACTCCAGGCGTCGAGGGCCGCCAACAGGTCAGGTTTTAAGGATATCCCTGCTTCAGCACAGGTGGCGCAATCATTGACTGAGCCACCTGTGCTGAAGCAGGGATATCCTTACTTTTTACCTATAGGTAAGGAGGTAAGGTACATGTTTTTAGTGGGAAAACATATTTATATTTAGAATTTGGGGGGATTCACAAACATTTAATTACAGTTACAGCATGTTCATATACAGTATTTTTTTTAGCTATGACCTTTCATTGCTAGAAGGCTCAGCCCAGCATTACTGTAGCAGTATAAAGTCACAGAGACAGCACACAGATGGAAGCATGGACATAGTAGCAAGGCTCAGAGCATCTTGTCAGTGTGTGCCGGGGGGCAGAACACTCCATTTCTCATGTAGAAAGTATCTCGGACTATCTTACACCTCCCATGGATTGGAACTCTAAATTCTTTCACAACATCACCTGCAAGAGAAATATTAGAGGTTATCCACATGAAAATTGAAGGGGTATCATTGGTCTTTTATCTGAAATGAATGTACAGAATAGGTGAATGAGAGCTTGTGCCAATAAGTGGAGGAGCCTACACCAACAAGGGCATGAGGGCTTGTGCCAGGTGTATGAATGAATGACAGCAGTGCATTTAAGTGAATCTTATTATGAGTGCATGACTGATGAGACCCCAGTGTGTGTGTGACTGACGGAGAATAGTTTAAATGTATGATTGAACGATGGCCGGGTATTAGAACAACGCACTTATTATAGTTGGGAATCACTTCATCACTGTGCAACAAATCATATAAATATATCCACAAATTATATCTTATTCAGTTAAGGACATAGTCTGAAACTAAATAAACGAATGCCCAGGTATGGTAAAGAACAGCTGGCTTTATATTGAGTAAATATATAAGGGTGTGCCATGCAGCAGATTAAAAACTGTTATTATTGAAGGGCATTTGAATGAAAAGGTTGTTTTATGGTTAAGGTAAATTAAACAATAAAGGCAATGGTATTTTATAGATTTTTTAAAATCTGTTAGAACAAGAGCAACTTAACTTTGTAAACTGCAGTAACAGCTTCAGAAGCACAAAGCCCAGTTACTGATCCACGAGAAACTCCATCCACATTAATTAATTTTCATAATGTATGTGTTATTAACAAATGTACATCTATGTATGTGGATAAGAAAGTCATCCAGCGCTTCACAGCCAGTACATACCTAACCTCCAGCCATAATCCCAGGACGATAATATTGGATATGGAAATTTATCCTCTGGACCCAACTGCTTCCGCTTCTTCAGATAAATGTATCTCCCCTTACCCTCCTTGGAAAAGCCCTCATAGAGCATGTGGGAGGTGAGAGGGGTGACTGGTCTCATATCAGCCATAATCTGCTGGTCAGCATGTACCTGGCCCTTCTCCTCCGACACCCTCACTTCTGGTTTCTTGGGCACATTAATCAGAGGCAGGTGGGGGGTCCCACCAGCGTTGGGAAATTTGGGAATGGGTACCTCTCTTCTCTTCCTGGTGGTCTCTAGTAGGTGCTGAGGTTGCCCCTGTCCAAACCTGAGCTTCCAGGACATCCTGGTGAGGGTTTCCTTGTCAATCAGCTC